>NC_088643.1:96519556-96612056 GCF_964019385.1 Sycon ciliatum
TCAGCAATAGCATCTCCACCATTCTTCAGTATGGATGGTAGCACGTTGTCTGGACCTGGGGATTTGCACAAATTAAGAGACTTCAGAATATCGGACACGTGTTGTACTGTCACTGGTTGGAAATTCGTGAGATGAGGTAGCTGCTCATTGTCTTCAGGTGGAATTTGTAGAACCCCAGGCCTGTTGGTGTCTTGAACAATGGCTGCAAACGTATCAGTCAGCGACGAAATTGATGCAGTGGGCTGGTTCCGGGTGGGTCTACGACCAGTCATGCCGTTAAGCAGACGCCACTGCCCTCTTGGGTCATTCCTTAGATCCTGGAATTTCTTGATTAAAAACTGTGACTTCAGTTGTCTGTTCAAGCGCTTTCCTTGACGCCTGGCTGCACGATACCTTTGTTTAAGAGCTGAGTCGTCTGGCCTACGCTGAAGCTGTCGGTGTAAGTTCCTCCGTGTATGGTGCAGCTGCTGCAGTTCAGCAGTTGTCCAAGAGTGAGGTATAGGTTTAGGACAGATTGGGTATCTGACTAGCTGCACTGGAGCATGACGGTTAGTAAGGTCAGCTAGTGATGTCAGGAAAGTTTCGGCTTGAAGATGAATAGTTGCATCGTTGTAATTGACTGCCAGAAGTGCTCGGGCGTCCTCCTTGAACTTTCGGAAGTCGATTGCGGCAATACCAGGTTTGTTGACCCATTGCGGAGGCAGCGATACAGCACTGACCAGCCAGGCTCAAATTACTAATACAGTAACCCTGTATTACTAATACACACCGTCGTCTAAGCATATTTTTGCGTTTGAAAATGTGTATTTTACCCATGTATTATTTCCTGATCTCTTCTCTAGTTTTGTATTGCATTTTAATGCATTGGACTCAGATGGCGAGCCAAGGAAAATATTAATTAAATGGAAGAATAAAAGAGGAACACGGTGGGGCACAAGTTATCTCCTTGTTTCCATATATTAATCCATTGTGGGTATTTTGCCAGCTTTTGACATTGTCTAGAAAAACGAAGAAAAAGAGTCATACAAATACCGGTAACCTACGAGGAGATACATGTACATGCTACTAGTATGAATAAAAGAATCTGCGCACTGAGTGTGTGTGTGTGTGTGACTCATACTTCAAACACAAAAGGCAAGGTAGGTAGGTCTCAAGGTTCCAAGAACATTTGCTTGTGACGATCATTGATATGTCTACAGTTAGCAAGAAGACATTTATTATAAAACAAATCTGAAGAGAAGGAAAACACAACTGAAGAGGCAAAACACATGAAGCACGGAAGTATCTCCCAAGCCAAGCAAGCATGCCGTTATGGTGCGAGGTCATACAACTGTGGTACAAATCTAGTACGGGAGTACATGAACTACAGGTCAAATATTTTTTGTTTACTGTAGACGGCAATCCCCTGCTATGGCTGACATCTTACCTTAGGGCGCGTTCAGACTGTCGTGAATAGCCGCCGGAATGCTGCAGCGTAATCCCGGGAATCGCAATCCCACTGCACGTGTATCCCGCTGGAATGGCCAGTACATGTGAAGCTTCGACATTTGAAAAAATTGAGTTGACTCAGTTTGAGTTGGATATCAAAATAAACCAATTCAGTCTGTTGAGATACTGGATCATTGTGCTTTTGCTTGTGCTTGTCGACGGAAAGAATACTATGTCCGGAGTGTTTGGTGCTTGGGTGGCATTCATCCGCTCCGCGATCAGAGTATGTTACGTTTTCTTACTCTTAGTACTCCCTTGTGCCATTGTTCCAGCAGATGCTGCAGGTGTCGCTGACCTGCACAGTTTGTACGAGTACTTGTAGATTTATGCAGTGCGTGTCTACAGCTGTATTTGAATGTGTGCGTAGTGCACAGTTGCAGTTGTCCCCTAGGCCCGCCCTGTGTCTGTGATACGTGATTTGTAGTGCGTGTTGGCTTACACGTGGGAATGCTACGCGCTTTCATGTGACCTGCGTTACTTTCTTCTCGCTGTACTTCCTTTTATGCATGTATCGCTGGCATATGCGACACTGGCCGGCCGGGCCGGAGTGTGTATTGGTTTTGGAAGCATGTGCCTTTTTGTCCTGTGAGAGTTGTTCGCATGCACATGTTGCTGGCCGTGTGGAATGTTTTGGTTCTTGTTGTGTTGGACCTGTGCTCTAGATTCTACAAGTTTGTAGCTGTTGTGATTTTACTATGTTCCATGGGTCTGAATAATTGTGTTCTCCGGAGTGGAGTAAAACTGAACTGTGATTCGATTGTGTGCGGAAACCCGGTGTTGACGAAAGTGTGTTGACCTGGGCGCTGAGGAAAAGTAACATAAACTGGCACCTCCGACGGGATCCTTTTGCCTTTCCGTGGTGGCTGAGAGTCGTCGCCATGAGTGAGGAGCGGCGTATCAGCCACAGATCGACGAAAGGAAAGGAACCCAGGCGATATGGATTTTCTGGAAGTGAGCGCTCGAGTACTCGTGCCAGTCCTGGGAGCACTGAACTCGTAGAATTGGAGAGAGCTCGAGTGGCCAGAAAAAGGGCAGAGGCCGAAGTGCGAGTGGCAGAAGAGATTGCTGCACTGCAGGAACAAGTTCTGCAGAGTAAGTTAGCTGTCCTGCAGAAACGGCAAGCCTTGGAGCAAGCTCGTTCCGAAGAAGAATCTGCGCACGAGTCGGCGGCAGGAGCTAGCCCGTCGCCTCGTAGAGAAATTGCTTCGGACGGGGACGTGGTCTTCCAACGAAGTCGTGACGGCGCAAGTGCGACTCTGCGATCTTGTATGCCACCACGAGCGGAGTCGGACAGTGCAGTTACCGGTAGTAGGTTTACGACTGATCCTCCGTTACCACTCGCGCGCCCCAGTGTTGAAAATGCGAATACACTGGTAGCAGGAACAGCAGCTGCTCAGCTATCGCAGAATGTCCCGGACGTCGTTGACGGTGTGTCTGAAGAGTCAGACCACTATGTGTCATCCAGTAGCGCCTCAAGTAGTGACACTGCTGGTGACTCTACAACTACTGGAACTACAACTAACGCCAGTAGTGGTGAAAGTGATAACAGCCACACTGATAGTAGTACTGTTAGTCACTATGGGCCTGCTTCCAGGCGTGTTGGTACACGTGCTCTGGCCAACGCAGGAGTTGCGTCCAGAGGCGGAGCTGCCTGCACTACCCAGCCAGTACATATGCAGCAGCAGCGGCAGCAGCCGCCGTCACAGCAGCAGCTGCAGCAAGTCCATGTGCTTGGTAGCGCCGTGCGTCCAATGCTGCTGGAAGCAAGTGGACAGGCCCAGCCAAGCCCCGCTGCACCGAGAAGACTGATGACTCCGAAGAAGAAAAAATTGGAAAAACGACAAAAGAACAAGGACAAAGCCGAGCAAGCAGCATCACTGTGCAGTGCCATGACGGAGACACTCTCACTCAACCCTGGAGCAGTGCCGTTCCAACCAGCGAAGCAAACACTGTTGCCTGGACCTCAGCTGGCACTGCCTGGACACCAGATGGCATCGCCTGGATTCATGCCATGGAACTCGCCTTATGCTGTTACCAGTCACCTGAAGGCGTTAGAGCTGCCCAAGTTTGATGGGAAGGTGAAAAGCTACCTGAAGTGGCGGCAGCGTTTCCTTCGGCTGATCGACGACAGTTACGCGATGTCGGAGAACCACAAGCTTGCGCATCTGAGGGAGGCCCTTGCTGATGGTTCTGCAGAGGAGCTGATTGCTGATGTCTTGGATGGACCTGGCGCATATAAAGCAATCATGGCCGAGTTGGAACGCTGGTACGGTGGCCAAGACCGAGAGCTGAACAACCAGGAAAGAGAGCTCATGGAGTGGCCAGTCTTGACCAATGAGCGTGACGTCAGCCAGCTGAAAAAGTTCGCCATTCGGCTCCGCAATACCCTGCTTAACATGGAAGCAGTCCAGGTGCAGCCAGGCAGAGAGTTATACCTGGCGCTAACCCGGAAGATTCCTCGACGGCTCCTGGCACGCTACTTCGATCGTTATGATGATTCCAGCTGTGACATACAGGCATTCTCGCAATTCCTAATAACACACGTCCAGAAGCAGATGCGTGTTGAGGAACGAATTGGCCTGGGAGACCGCCCACCAGTATCACTGCAGCCCAAGGAGCACCAAAACAAGAGTAATCGGCCGTTGCCCAGCAGGCAATATGGAGTCAGGGAGCGCGCGTTTATCTCCAGTCCTGGGACTCCACGATCAAGCGACTCGTCACAGCCTGGGCCGAAACGTAACTCGGTCGCTTCTAGCAGCCGCAGCAACTCCAGAAAAGAGCAAGCTGCCTCAGAGCAAAGACAGCATGCAGACAACAGCCATGCCTGTGGTAAGTGCGAGGGTGCACACCATATTGCAGATTGTGGCGAATTCAAGAGTCTGCCCGTGCAAAAGAGAAATGACACGATCCGGAACCTACGGCTATGCGTCAACTGCCTGGGAGATGGGCACTGGGCACGAGACTGCATGGCAGCGGTGTGCCGAGAGTGTCAAGGCAAGCATCATCATTTACTGCACCGTGAACGACAAGGCAGTTTTACACCATCACCACCAACGCGAAAAGAGGCTAGCCACCATGTGAACAGCGAATCCCAGCCAGCCAATGACGACGAGGCCGGCTTGACCTCATTCATGACGATACCGGTGAAGGTCGCTAATGGAACAGTGACTGCCACAGCCAACGTCCTTCTTGACTCTGGATCAACATGCAGCTTTGTCACAGAGAGGCTTGCACACCGACTACGGCTGCGAGGAGAGCGCAAGCCAGTGCATGTTGGTGTGCTAGGCGGTCAAGTTCTCTCAGGCGAGCGAGAGGTGATGTCTCTGTCCCTTCATCAATATGACAGCCAGGAGATATCAGAAGTTGAGGCATATGTGCTGCCAAAGATCACAAGCGACGTGCACGTTGCTGATTGGAGCCGTCTGCGTCACCAGTGGCCACATCTAGCAGACATTGATTTCCCTGCTGCAAGCAATCAACGCGCCATCGACATCCTAATCGGGCTAAATTCAGCAGCACTGCACAGTGCACAGGAAGAACGGAGTGGCAAGG
This sequence comes from Sycon ciliatum, assembly GCF_964019385.1. Classification (NCBI taxonomy): domain Eukaryota; kingdom Metazoa; phylum Porifera; class Calcarea; order Leucosolenida; family Sycettidae; genus Sycon; species Sycon ciliatum. Next base: position 96,524,597 of record NC_088643.1, read on the forward strand.
CAGGTGAGCCCATTGCAAGGCGCACACCCTTGGGATGGGTCTGTTTCGGTTCAGCCATACAAGACAGCTCTGTCCAGCACACCCATCATGCCCTGGAACTAACACAGACAGGTCTCGACTCGCTTGTCCGTAACTTCTGGGACTTGGAAGCGGTCGGCATGCAACCGTCTGCTGAGAGCTACCTGTCACCTGACGAACGCCATGCTGAGGAAATGACTCGACAGCAGCTAGGGTACGCAGATGGTCGATTCGTTGTCGGTATTCCCTGGCAGAATGGAGCGCGTCCTCAGATCACGAGCAACCGAGTGCAGGCCGAGGATCGGCTGCGTTCGCTACTGAGGTCTCTAGAGAGAAGACCAACCGTTCAGATTCGCTATGCAAAGGTGCTGGAGGAGTACCTACAGAAGGCGTACATTCAGGAGCTGACATCTGATCAAGTCCAGCAATGTGGCCGTGAGCAATGGTTTCTGCCGCACTTCGCAGTAGTCCGCGAAGACAAGGCTACAACTAAGGTCCGTGTTGTGTTTGATGCTGCAGCTCGCTTCAACGGCACGTCCATCAATGAACACATGTACGCTGGGCCACGACTGCAGAATGACCTCGTCACAGTACTGATCCGGTTCTGCATGCACCCCGTGGCACTGATTGCTGATGTGTCGGAGATGTTCCTTCAGGTATCACTACAGCCTGAGGATCGCAGATATCACCGATTTCTTTGGAAGACCGGGGACGGAGTCAAGGCCTATGAGTTCACCAGGTTGGCGTTTGGCATCCGTGCATCGCCATATCTAGCAGGCAGAGCTTTGCTGGAGACGGCCGAGCGTTTCGGAGCGAACTACGACCCAGCAGTCAGTGACACAGTTCGCAAGGCATTCTACGTCGACGACATGTTGAAGTCCTTGCCTGACGACCAGAAAGCAATGCGTCTTCGGTCTCAGCTACAAGACCTCCTGAAGAAAGGCGGCTTCCATCTCCGGAAGTGGTTGAGCAACAGTGAAGCAGTGATGGAATCAATTCCACCGGAGCACCGCGCGCCGGCCACGTCTAAGTCCATAACGGCACAAGAGTCGTCTGGACAGCCCTCACAAAAGGCACTGGGCGTAACGTGGATGGTCAGCGAAGATTATTTCACGTTTCACTATCAGGAACCCACATCCGCTGCGTGCACGAAGCGCACCGTCCTCAGTCGCATGGCATCACTGTTTGACCCCAGAGGGCAACTAGCACCATTCACCATCAGGAGCAAGTTGTTGTTCCAGGAACTATGTCTTGCGGGGCTCGGCTGGGACGACCCACTGCCTAAAGAGACGGCGGTAGCTTGGCAAGAATGGTTTGCTGAGATGCCTAAGCTAACACAGCTACGCATTGATCGCTGTTTTCAAGATAGCACAACGTCGATGGGTCTGAGTGTGCACACGTTTACCGACGCATCAGAACGGGCCTACGCCGCTGCGTCATACGTCCGAGCAGAGCGACCAGATGGTACAGCGAAGGTTACCCTGGTGATGGCCAAGGCAAGACCAGCACCGATCAAGCGTCGATCCATTCCGATGCTAGAGCTGCAGGGAGCGGTCCTGGGTGTGCGTCTTGGGACGTACGTTAGCGAAGCTCTTGGTGTGAGAGCAGCCGACAGCCACTACTGGAGCGATTCCATGAATGTCCAGTATTGGATTCGATCACCCAGCCGAAAGTTCAAGCTGGAAGTCGGCAACCGGATATCGGAGATCCAACAGCAGTCTATGGCACGGAACTGGCGTCATGTTCCCGGAGTCAGAAATCCAGCTGATCTCCCCACCCGTGGGATGACAGTCACACAGCTGGCAGAGGAGAGCAGGTGGTGGCATGGACCAACGTTTCTGGCACAGCAACAGAGCGAATGGCCAGATCGCAGGATAGCTGTGCCGAAGGAGCTACCACAAATGCTCAAGACTCCTGAAATCACGATGACGGCAATGATGTCACCACCGTTGCGGCTAAGTCCAAACAACTATTCCTCGTGGAGCCGTCTTGTGCGGGTCACGGCTTGGTGCATGCGTGCCATACACAATCGCCGCAAGAGCCGACTGCCACAGCTAACGCTCAGCGACGCCCGTGTGAAGATTGCAATCAAGAACAGCAAGGAGGTTGCCGTGCCCGAGCTCTCACCAGCTGAGTTTGAAAGAGCGGAGCACTATTGGATCATGCGTGCGCAAGATGAGAGCTATGGTGAAGTGACGAGCACGCTGAGAAAAGGGAAGGAGTTGCCAAGCAGTGCCCCTCTTCTCAAGTTGCAACCGCGCATCGACGAACAGAGTGGATACCCCGTATTAAGAGTTAGTGGGAGACTGCGTACGGCTTACCACTTGGCATCTGAGTTTCGATCTCCAATTATTCTCCCACCTCGACACCGAGTGACAGAGCTGATCATTCGGAGAGAGGATGAGCGATGCCGACACAGCATTGGCACGAATCACCTCCTGTCCAATCTCGCCGATCACTACTGGCTTGTGAAAGGCAAGCAAATGGTGAAGTCACATCGGCACCACTGCGTGGGATGTCAGAAGGTGTGGCGCAAACCAGCCACTCCCAGGATGGGTCCGCTCCCAGACCTCCGCACGCAAGGACCACTTCTGGCATTCGCCCGCACCGCTGTGGACTTCGCCGGACCATTTCTAGTGAAGAGAGGTCGAGGACGTACACAAGAGAAGAGGTATGTAGCAGTGTTCACGTGTCTGCAATCTCGAGCGTGTCACTTGGAGCTGGTTACCTCTCTCGACACGACTGGCTTCAAGATGGCCCTGACGCGATTCTGCAAGCGTCGCGGCACACCCGAGATGTTGCTTACTGATAATGGAAGCAATTTTGTTGCGACAGAGCGAGAGCTGAGGGAGGCAGTCGCCCAGCTTGACCATGCCGACCTCACATCGGAGTATGCAGGCCAAGGGATTGAGTGGAAATTCAATCCGCCTCGTTCTCCTCATTTCGGCGGCGTGTTCGAACGGATCGTGCGCTCCATGAAGCAAGTTCTCCAGACTGTGCTGTACAAGGCTGATTTAACTGAAGAAGAGCTCCAGACAGTATTGGTGCAGGCCGAGGCTCTCATCAACTCGCGGCCATTGACAACGCTTTCGGAGGAAAGTGAAGACCTGGAGCCGCTAACGCCTTTGCATTTCTTGGTTGGCCATTCGAGAGTTGCAACAGCGTTGGAAGCAACCCCGGAGGGGGGTCTGCATCGTCGCTGGCAGTTGCTTCAGGATCTGATGAAGCGCATTTGGAAGAGGTGGCTCCGCGAGATTGTTGCTCGAGCCAATTTGGAGACGAAGTGGCACCGTGATAGTGCATCGGTTACAGTCGGCAAAATCCTGATGATGCTGGACGAATCGCTCCCAAGGACTCAGTGGCCGCTTGGTCGAGTGGTCGCTACGTATCCTGGAAAGGACGGGAAGGTGCGCGTAGTGGACGTGAAGGTCAAAGGGAAGGTGTACAAGCGCAGCGTCCACCGCTTGGTGCCCCTAGATGTGGAACCGTCAGCAGTCAAGGTGACTCTCCCAGCCTCTGCTGAAGTCCGGCTAAGTGATCTCAATGAGTGACATTAACTGGCATGCTCGCCGTTGTTAATGCCGTGTATCAAGTTACGGTTTTGCCCAATAGCGTATAGGCATTAGATTCGCTCAGTTTTCCCACGTTCGCTCATGAGGGAGGGAATGTTACGTTTTCTTACTCTTAGTACTCCCTTGTGCCATTGTTCCAGCAGATGCTGCAGGTGTCGCTGACCTGCACAGTTTGTACGAGTACTTGTAGATTTATGCAGTGCGTGTCTACAGCTGTATTTGAATGTGTGCGTAGTGCACAGTTGCAGTTGTCCCCTAGGCCCTGTGTCTGTGATACGTGATTTGTAGTGCGTGTTGGCTTACACGTGGGAATGCTACGCGCTTTCATGTGACCTGCGTTACTTTCTTCTCGCTGTACTTCCTTTTATGCATGTATCGCTGGCATATGCGACACTGGCCGGCCGGGCCGGAGTGTGTATTGGTTTTGGAAGCATGTGCCTTTTTGTCCTGTGAGAGTTGTTCGCATGCACATGTTGCTGGCCGTGTGGAATGTTTTGGTTCTTGTTGTGTTGGACCTGTGCTCTAGATTCTACAAGTTTGTAGCTGTTGTGATTTTACTATGTTCCATGGGTCTGAATAATTGTGTTCTCCGGAGTGGAGTAAAACTGAACTGTGATTCGATTGTGTGCGGAAACCCGGTGTTGACGAAAGTGTGTTGACCTGGGCGCTGAGGAAAAGTAACAGAGTATGCTTCTCGCTCGCAGTAAGCGTTTTGCCTGCAGAGCGGCCCGCAAAAATCACCACGTACAGCTCCATGAACTCCCTCTCTGAGTCGAACAAAGATTTCGGCATGATGGGAGAAGTTGGCAGTCGAGAAGTCAAAACTCCAAACTCAAAAGCATGCAGTCAGACTGCAAGAGTAGAGGCTAAAATAAACGAAAAGACGGAACTTGTGCTGCAAGGATATCAAAAGCGCTCCGCGTGCCGCCGGAATCTGCATTCCACTGGCCTGCGGAGTGGTGGGAAACCTTTTCCGTGTTTACGCTGGCGGGAACGTCACGTGAGCGATTCACCTTGACAACTTTCACATTCCGCTTGTTTTTTACGCCAGTCTGAACGCGCCCTAACTGGGCGAACGCAGTACGTCACGGTACATGGGACGTCCTCACCCGACACAACAGTACTATCCGGAGTTCCCCAGGGTTCCATCCTCGGCCCCCTTCTTTTTATCTTATACGTCAATGATCTGCCCGCAGCTGCCCCGGGCACATCACTATTCGCAGACGACACAACGCTCCTACGGGCATCTCCTAACATCACTGGCCTGATGAGTAACCTAGCTAACGGGATTCAAAGAGTAATTTCCTCCATCGTCTTGGCGGTTATCGCCCAATCTGTCTAAAACTAAAATCATGCTCTTTCCTTCTCAGCCTGATGTTCCGCCCCTCCTCCATCCTACTTTCCCCCAGCCTATAGACATAGTCTCCAGCCATAAGCATCTTGGCATTTTCATTGACTCTAATCTTTCATGGGACCCCCACATCGATTACATAATTATGTAAACGATCAAGTTCATCTTTAGGAATCCTCTCTTCTCACTGTTACCATCTCCCAATCTCTTGTAAACTCCTCTTTTACTCAGCTTACATACGCCCCATTTTTGATTATGCATATACTGCTTGGGCTGGAATTTCCACAACCCGTGCTGAAAAGCTCGAAATTCAGCACAAAAAAGTTCTAAAAATCCTCCTCCGGAAACCCCGCATGCTCCCATCTTCCACCCTTTATGCCCTTGCTCACACTACCCCTTTGTCTAAGAGACGTAATTCACATCTTGTCACCCTTATCCATTCTCTCAAACTCAATCTGTGTCCACCTCACCTCCACTGTTTCAACTGGTTTTCTTCCCGTAGCACGAGAAACTCCCTTTCCCTTCCGAAACCCAAGTCCTCCTTTCTACTTCACTCTCCCCTTTTCACTGCGTACTCTGCGTGGCTGGCACTTCCCCAAGAAGCTAAGGACCTTTCTTCCCTCCGCCTTTTTAAGAGCCTTGTCGCGCCTTGACTTTGATTTTGCGTTTCTCATTTTGTTGCAATCACTACTTATCCATGCCGGTTCCTTTTTTTCTTCTCCTCCCCTTCTCCCTTCCTTGCCGTGGTTGGCTAACACCCTCTCTCTTTGTATTGGCCGGTGTTCTCATTGTGCTATGATATGCTGCAATTAAAAAATATGGCATGGGGGTCTGTCTACAGAAAAATGGCCACTGAAAAACCCAACCCCAACACACTCACTGGCACACATCTTCCCAAGCGATGTGCCTTCTTTGTCGGGAATGTTAGCCCTGGAAGTAAGGCACAGTCCATTGTCACCTGGTGCGCTGATAGGGGCGTTGATGTATACGCATGCACAATTGCCGAAACCCAATACTTTGGTACCTGCTATGCACGCGTTTCTGTCGCGGAAGAGTTTGAGCAAACGCTGCTTGACAAGGAATTCTGGCCCGACACCATTGCGCACACCGTCCGCAAATGGCGCTATGCCGACTCCGCTAGCAAGTGATGGGTCCTCGGTCACCTAGCCAACAGCTAAATCCTCTTGCCCAACCCTTTGTGCCCCACGCAAGTTCATCACACCCTTCCCCTCATTGCGTTACATATTCTTCTATGTCTAGTGGTCATATTCCACTTGCACCACCATTCCTTCCTGATTCTGGACAACAAACTACTAAAACTCCTAATCACCAGCAGCTCCACGACGCCCCTACCACAAACTAATGTCGGTCTTCACCCCGTTGAGCGCTCATGCTTTCCCGTTTTTCCCGGACCACGCACATTCTATTAACATTGTAACTATCAACTGTCGCTCTGTAACAAACAAACTTCCGGAATTGTACGCAATATGTCAGGCCAACAAGCCCACCATAATATGTTTAACAGAAACCTGGCTAAGCCCGTCACTTTCATTCAGTGTTCCAGGCTACACATGCTTCCGTAAAGACAGATCTACACATAAGAACCTGAGATCAAACCTACGTGGATATGGTGGCGTGGCCATTCTCATACGTGATGGGACATTTCCACATTGCACCCGTCGCCATGACCTTGATTCTCCCCAAAGCGAGGCCTTATGGCTTGAGCTTGGTGCACCGGCAGGTCTCCGGGCCAATCCGCTACTCATTTGCTGTCATTACCGCCCCCCTTCACAATCCCTTCTTGATATCACCTCCTTTTGCGACATACTTACCGACACGCTGTGTTCCTTGGACCTCTCTTTATTTGATGTTTTTCTTACCGGTGACTACAATGCCCACAATTCTGACTGGTGGAGTGGTGACACCACATCGCGTGCTGGTACGGAGCTATCACACGTGTTCTCTAGCTTTATTATTATTATGAAATGACCCAAAGGCAATGTGCCTATCGAGGGGTTCATTTGATTGAAAGAACAGTAGATGTAGATGTATGTACAAAGAGAAGTAGGGATTGATGAGGAGAGAAATGGGGAAAATCAACTGCAAGGTGGCGGAATTCCGTTGATTGCATAAGCATAGTCAGCTGTAAATTTCCTGAGGGCAGCTTTGAACTTATAGAGCGAGGCTTCCGATGTTAGACTGGGGGGTAAACAGTTCCATAGAATAGCAGTTCGGAACATGAAGAGAGACTTAGACAATGATTTAAATTTGGGAAGAATGATTTTATTTGGTCGTCGCTCTCTATTCGTAATCTTGAAATGGAAATCAGCAAGGTAATCACGATGATGGAAAACATATCTGTGAAAAGTAGTGAGACTGATGATTTGACGACGATAGGCTAGTGACTCTAGGGAGCATTTAGAATTTAAGACAGATTTGGAAGAAGTGTAATCAAATGCAATTTTTTTCTTTTTCAGTAGAGCTCTAGCAAACCTTGCCTGTAATTGATCAAGAATGGTCATGGGTTTCTTATTAGATCCAAACGACCACACCGTACAGCTATATTCGATCACAGGTCTTACGAACCCTTTGTACAGTATGATCATTGTCGAAGGCGTAAGTTGCTGGGACATAATTGACAGTAGGTGCACTCGCTTTGGCCTCCAGCAGCTTGTCAATTTCCCCACCCGTGTCGCTCCGAATGGAAGACTGTCCTGTCTGGACTTGCTTGCTACGAACCGCCCCCTCTCTGTACGCTCTGTTGACGATGCTGCCCCGCTTGCTGCATCGGATCATTTGCAAGTCATTACAACGCTAGCCTACAACATTGCCACTGCTGACACCTCTTACAACTGCTCTCAGACTCCTACCCCTCCGCGACATGCCTTCCGCAAGGTTACACCCTCCACTTGGTCAATCATCAACTCTGCACTTTTTGCCTGTGACTGGCATCTTTTATTCACCTCCACTGCTGCTGATGAAGCTGTGGAGAAGTTCACCACAGTTCTTGATGACGTGCTCTCCTTCTATGTGCCACAATACGGAGCAAGACCCGCTACACCCAAACATGGCAGCCACCACCCTCGTCAGTCCAGCCGTAACCCCAAGATCCCTTGGCTCGACAAAGATCTCCAAGGTGCAATTAAACTCAAATACGACTACTATAGCTTAAGTAAGAAGTACTCCACGTACGCTAATATTTCTTTATACAAAAAACAGCGCAATCTGGTGAAGTCATTGTCACGTTCTAAGTATCGAGCATATTTACGTTCGCTCACTACCACCCTATCTCACCCCTCTTCCAGGCCTAACCTGTATACCTTTGTTCGCACTCAAAGGACAACTAGTACACGTCAAGACATACCACCGTTATTAGCTTCCAATGGTTCGATGGTGACTGACCCCAAGTCTATAGCTAATACTCTCAATACGCAATTCACATCAGCTGGTATTCCAGACGCCCATTCCTCTCCAATACCACCTCTGCAACGTTCTGCGACTGTGTCTTCTGATCTGCGCTCTATACATACCACCACATCATCTGTTCGCAGCTACCTAAAAAGACTAAAAAGCAACAAAAGCCCTGGTCCTGATGCCCTACCAAATGAAGTTCTCAAAGTTCTGGCTCCATCTCTGGCGTACCCACTGTGCCTTATATTCAACCTTTCCTACTCCTCCGGCGTATTTCCTGATCGTTGGAAGATCGCTAAGGTCACGCCCATCTACAAGTGTAAAGGCTCCCGATTACAAGCCTCAAACTATCGTCCAATATCTCTTCTCTGCTCCCTTTCAAAAGTATGTGAAAAGGTATTTTACGACCAGTTGTATTGCCACATTTCACCATGCCTTAGCCCTTCCCAATCTGGCTTTCGGCGCAACGACTCAACCTCTGACCAACTAGCTCGTCTAGTACAAGACATTGCCACCCTTCGTGATGCTCGACACCATATTGCTCTCTGTTTCTTTGACTTGGCAAAGGCCTTTGATACTGTCTGGCATCGTGGCCTCCTTGCCAAGCTACATATTGTCTTTGGTGTGTCTGGCCCTGCTCTGTCCTGGCTGGAGTCCTATCTGAGTAGCCGATCACAGTTTGTTTCTGCCCTCTCCATCAACTCTGATCCTCTACCAGTGTCTTCTGGAGTTCCCCAAGGCTCCATACTTGGACCTCTTTTGTTCGTAGCATACGTTAATGATTTACCCTCTATAGACCCAGGTGTCTCGTTATTTGCTGATGATACAACCCTACTGTCAGCATCCTCGTCCTCAGCGGCTCTTGTACCTCGAGTGTCGGCTCAGATATGCAGTGTCCTACGCTGGATGCAAACATGGCGACTTAGACCCAACCTGACTAAAACCGAAATAATGTTCCTTCCCCCAATCTCATCCATGTCACTTTTACACCATCCTGATTTCCCAGAACCCATAAAGGTTGTTTCCAACCATAAACACCTGGGAATAATGCTTGATGATCGTCTCTCTTGGTCTTTCCATATTGATGCTCTTTGCAGCCGTTCAAGCTCTGCCCTAGGTGTTATACGTCCCCATTGTTCCCATCTTCCTTTCAAATGTAAAATTTGTTTTACAAACTGTACATCCTGCCTCTTTTCATGTACGCTGCTGTTAGCTGGTGTGGCTTGTCCTCGGTTCTCGCTGAGCGTCTCGAAATCCACCATAGAAAACTTCTTCGTATCCTGTTTAGTCTACCCCCTCTCTACTCTTCTGCTTCCCTGTATGTCCTTGCAAATGCTTGCCCACTGTCGACCCACCGTCAAAAATTAATTTGCACTTTTGCTCACAAATTTAAACTAGCTCTACATCCTCCTCATCTTAACGTGTATAACTGGTTCCAAATCACAGATGGCTCCCAGACAAGATGCTCTGTTGCCCTCCCCTTGGCTAAAACGTCCTCCCTTGTACGCTCTCCACTCTTTGTTGCTTACTCTGCTTGGCTTGCGCTGCCCGCTACTACGCGCAATGCCAGTACCCTGGACGCATTTAAATCTGCTCACTAGATTCACCATCACCTGTCCCTCCCATGCTTCTCCGTCTTGACCATTACTTTTCTTCTTTTATTCACCATGGTTGGTTAACACCCATATCGCCCGTACTGGCTGATTTTCTTCTCATGCCATGAGGTGTTGTCTATAATAATAATAATAATATACATCACGCCCCTTCGAGATAATGCTGAGAAAACAAATCCAGTATTATCTATCAAATCAAATCAAAACAAGAAAAGAACAAGTATGGCAAACAACGGCCCATAGCACACGGCGGAACAGACATAGCATGCCACACAAGGATACAGAAAGATACGATATAAGAACAATCCTCAAGAACATGTACACGATGTGTCCAGAACAAATCAAGATGCATAAGACTGTCCACGGGTGGAGGAAATGTTCAAACGAGAGGGTGGTTGGTGCGCTCGTGTGCTGCGACGCAGAGGGGGAGGCGTAGCAGGAGCAACGACAACAGACGGCTGTGGTGAAACACATGGTGCTGGTGACGGCACGGGTGGAGAGAACGGACGAAGAAAACGGCGATTTCTCCAATAAACTCGACCACTAGCCAACTTGACGAAATAGTCACGGTGCTGCCCAATGGCCACAATCACGCCACGGGTTGTCCAACGCTTCGTCTTCGGATCCTGGACGTCCACAGGAGTGCCGATACGGAGAACGGGAAGAGAGCGGTGGGTGGGAGTACTGCCTGAAACAGGTGTCGAGGGTGGTGACTGTTCTTCACGCTCACTAGCGACGGTCGACCACGAGGAATCAAACTGCGTCCACTCAGCAATGACGAAAGACCGAAGTGGATGCCCGAGAAGATGCTCAGCTGGGCTCTTGCCAGACGGACCGGGCGTATTCCGCCACTCCAGTAGACCACGACGAAATGCATCTGTGTCGAGATTGCCATTTGACGAGGTCTTGAGCAGCAAGCGCTTCATAGCTTTCACTGCGGCTTCCGCATGTCCATTACTCTGGGGATAATGTGGGGAAGAGGATACGCGTTGCACTTGCCAACGGCTACAGAAGTCGGCAAACTTCTTTGATGCAAACTGGGGGCCACCGTCGGTGCACAGTACAGCAGGCACACCCAGATCGGCGAACCAACGACGACAAGCGAGGATGATATCGTGTGATGACGTGGTCCTGCCGGTTCGAACAACGCACGGCCAACCAGTCAGACGGTCGACATAAACAAGAAACTCATAGCCTTGGCAAGAGAACAGATCAGCGGACACAAACTCGAACGGCAGAGTAGGATGACGGTCATTCATCGGTGGTTCGGCTGACTGCGACGACTGGAATTCTCGACACGCGGAACAGGCACGGACAAGGGTGTCTTATGTCGGCGGTGAGACCAGGCCAGTACATGAGCTGTCGGGCGCGAGCCTTAGTGCGGACGAGACCTTGATGCGAGGCATGAAGGTTAGCAAGAACGCGTTGACGCATAGCCAAGGGAACTAGAATGCGTTGGCCTTTCATGACGATGCCCTGGTCCACTGACAGGTGCTCACGTCCATTCCAGAAGGGTTGGAGTGGAGCATCCAAATCACGCTGACGAGCGGGAAAACCATGCAGAACGCACTGGACAAGAGACTGATAGACTGGATCAGCTGAGGCGGCTGCTCGAAGTTCAGCAAACTTCAGGTTGGGGTGAGGACCATCATTACGGAGCATGCACACACGGATGCTGCGGCAATGAAGAGCAGGGGCTTCGCCGAGTTCATCATCTGAAGACGGGATGACGACGGGATTGCGAGACAGCGCGTCAGCAAACGCATGATCAGAGCCTTTTCGCCAGGAAGCGTGCACTTGAAACGACTGCAGCTTCAGGCGAAGACGGAGAAGGCGAGGATTCTCGATCTGATCTAGAGAATACGCGTTGATAATCGGGATCAACGGATGGTGATCAGTGATCAGATCAAATAGGGTGCCGGATAAGTACAACTTGCACTTGTGCAAAGCCCAAACGACGGCGAGCATCTCGAGCTCAACAACAGCATAGCGAGATTTGGCATCAGAGAGGTAGCGGGAGCCACACTGGATGATTCGCCACTTATCGTCCTGCTTCTGCCACAGAACGAAGCCGAGACCACGTAGTGCAGAGGCATCAGTCTCCAGACGGAGGTCGTGCCTGCCCATGCTGGTAGAATGCCAGGATAGGAGGAGACAGCAGAGTAGACTTGGTCTTCTCGAACGCAACAGTGTGGTTGGCATCCCAGACAAATTCACGGGTCGTCTTCAACAGACCACGAAGCGGAGTGGTGCAGGCGGCGAGGTGTGGTGAGAACTCGCTACACTGGTTCACCAGGCCAAGAAACGAACGCAAATCAGTGCGGTTCGCAGGAATGTCAAAATCGCGAATAGCCGCTGCCTTGTCATCGTCAACAACCCAGCCGTCTGGACTGACAATGTAGCCGCAGAAATGGATGTGACGTGACGCAAAGGTGAATTTGGACGGGCTCAGAGTAATGCCATGCTGTCGAGCACACAGCAGGATGTCACGAACATGGGTGACATGGGAGGCAAAGTCGTCATCATAGGCCAGGCAATCATCTACAACCTTGGCGAAATTCGGGATTGCATCGAACGCAGCATCAGTGCGGCAGTTGAAAACATCCCCGGCGGAAATCAGGCCTTGAGGGTTGCGTAGGAAACGATACCTGCCGTATGGGGTGGTGAATGTGGTCATTGGACATGCCTGCTCACTCAGTGGGATTTGCCAGTATCCGTGCCTTGCATCAAGCTTGGTGAGGAACTGTGCCGATCCAATACCAGAAACCACATCGAGAGCAGTGCGAACAGGGTGGGCTGGTCTCAGGACTTGGTCATTCAATCATTTGAAATCGACGGTGAGGCGTTTCTCAGTGGTACCTTTCTTGTCGACGAGCACAATCGGGTGACACCATTCACTAGGCTCACTGACAGGCTCGATTATGCCATCGACAACCATTGTGTCCAGTTGTGACTTGACCTGGTCACGAAACGCGTACGGAATCGGGCGTGCGGTATGAACACATGACGGCTTAGCATCTGGCTGAAGTTGGATGTCCATCGGAGGACCTGCCATCGCCTTCAAGCCAGTGTCGGAAAACACGTCCGAGAACTCCTGCAGTAGCTCATCGCGAACACGAGCGATATCAGCAGAGCTAGGATTGACAACAGGCTTTGATACAGCACGGATCTTAGGTGGCGCGGCAGCATTAGCAGCAGGGTACTGTGCAGGCCAATCTGACGGGAGGAGCTGGAGTGCACTCAAGGACGAACGTGATAGAAGAGCATCGTCCAGACCCTTGTACACGTGGATTACGGTGCTGTGTTGTACTTCGCCAACCTGAAGTGAAGCACGAATACTGCCGACGTTCTGCAACTGCTCTCCAGATGCCGCTAGGACGCACTCTGGGTCATGGTCGAGGTTCTCGGGGAACCCGCCAAGCAGTTCGAGATGATGCTCGCCAATGGCATCGACGTCACTGCCAGTATCAGGGACCCAGGGTAGCGTGACTGCCTCATCCTCAGTGGCTAAACGGGTGGACACACGCACAGTAGGCTGCGCAGCAAGACGAGTACGCTGCAACTTCAGTTGGCCCACATGCTTCACGTTCCGGTCCGATTGTGACGACGACCTACACATGGCGAGAAAGTGACCAGTCTTGCCACAGCCATTACATTTCTTGCCGCTGGCAGGGCAACTAGACTTTGTGTGCGGGCTCCGGCCGCAATTGGGGCACTTCTTGTGTGTGTCGCTTCCTGACGAGGGAGCGGATGCAGATGGCAATACAGGTGCAGACATCTTGCTGCCAGGCTGTCCCTGTCGGGATTGTTGCTTACTGCGTTGGTATGCGGACCGCCGCACAGCATTGAGCTGGCTGGTGGACGGGATACTGCTGCTCGTCGTGGTAGCCGCTTCCTCCGCCCGGCAAATTGTGACTGCATCGTTCAGGGTCAAGTCCTTGGCAGACAATAGCTTGTGCCGGGTAGCGTCGTCACTAACTCCAATGACAATCCTGTCACGCAGGGTGTCAGCACGCACACGTGTCAGGCTTGTGCGACAGGTACTACATGTGTGTGCTGAACATTGTGAGCACAAAACAACGTCCGGAAAATCACAGCTAGTGTGTAATTCTTTCAACGAAGTGTAAAAAGAATCGAAAGACTCGCCTTTCGATTGACACCTATCGTAAAATGCGATACGATCCAGGAGTGGGTTGCGCTGCCGTCGCAAATATTCCTTGACTGCAGAAATCCCATCGTCCGCATCGGGATTCGGTGGAGTCACGATAATACCCTCGCGGAGAAATCTGCGTAGCTCCTCATCAAGAGCTTGCCGCAGCGAGGACACTCTGGTCTCACGGCTCTGGGCTGACAGGTGCTGGCACTCATAATAGTCTCGCCACATTTCCTGCCATGCCGTGAAGTCGGCTAATGTCGAGGACGACAGTAAAATCGGTCGCTCCGCAGAGACAGGCTTCGGAGCTGGTGATGTGGTGCTGGGTTGCACGGGTTGTTGTGTTGGTTGTGTCAGTCGTTGTATAGTTTGTTGGAACAGGTCAGCCATTTTACGTTCCCTCTCCTCTGAGGACTTCATTTGTGCCGCCAACATCGCGGTCAGGGCAACAATGTCAGGAGCAGGGTCTGAGTCGGACATCGTGGTCGCAACCTACGCAAATGCTAGTATCACGAACAAACTACAAAAAAATCGGCGAGTGCGCAACACAACGAGGTGCAAACACAAAGCACGAGAAACTAAACACACAGGTGAGTTCTACAAGGAACGAACAGTTCACTGCGCCATGATATGTCTACAGTTAGCAAGAAGACATTTATTATAAAACAAATCTGAAGAGAAGGAAAACACAACTGAAGAGGCAAAACACATGAAGCACGGAAGTATCTCCACTCGCCATGTCAACTATTCCTGGCTATGCAGCACCTATTCGCCAAGACCGAACTGCTTCAGGCGGGGGCGTAGCTGTCTGGGTGAAGTCCAACCTGCATGCTCGGCACCTTGACGCCATTGACTGTAAAGGTTTTGAGGTAGTATGGCTCTTAGTAGATTCATGCTCTCATGGCAAGGTTGTAGTCTGTGCTGTGTATCGTTCCGGTTCAAGTAGCCCATCAGATTGCTCCGTCATCGACTACCTAGACAGCTCATTACCTGCAGCACAGCAACTCGGTGACCATGTAGTCATTGCAGGGGACTTTAATGTCCACAATTCCGCCTGGCTCAAAAGTAGTAAAACAACATTGGCTGGTCTTGCACTGGAGGATCTAGCATCTGCTTATTGCCTCACGCAGCATATCACGGATCCCACTAGAGGTGATGCCATTCTAGACCTTGTCCTTTCAGACTTGCCTGGACATGTGAGCACTTCTATCTGTAAGCCCCTTGGACGCTCTGACCATGCGGTCATCATCGCAGACTTCTTGACAGTTTCTCCCTCAGAGGAGGAGAGCTCTACTAGAACAGTATGGCGCTACAACAAAGCCGATTGGTCGAGACTGAGGGCACACTTCAGATCCGTAGATTGGCTGCAAGTCACTGCTCCCCATACCGACTGCAACAAGGTCTGGGATGTCATCTCAGAGACAATTCTAGTGGGGATGCACCGATTTATCCCGTGCAAGCAATACACTACAACACCCTCTGACCCTCCATGGTGGAACCCAGAGTGTCTGGACGCAGTAGTCCTCAAGGAACAGGCCTGGCGGCGCTGGAGGAGATTTCCATCTTCTGAGCCTCTGAAGCAGACATTTTTACAATCAGTCAACCATGCCTCAACTGTGATGGACACGGCCCGCCTAGCTTGGGAACGGCGTGTCCGGGCTAAGCTCTGTGCGGGTAATCTGCGTGACAAACAGTGGTGGTCGGTGATGAAATCAGTCGCTGGTGTTAAGCGCTCCTCTGATATCCCAACCCTGATTGATGCACATGGGCAGGAATGCGCAACCAACCTGGCAAAGGCAAACTGCTTTGGATCATTCTTTTCCAAGAAATGCAGTCTTGCCTCCGACATATCAGTGGACAGCCTGCCTGCTGCCTCTGGCCACAGTAAAACTCCATCAGTCACAAGGATCCATTTCCGGGCTGACACAGTACGACGACATCTGGCAAGACTCGACTCCTCCAAAGCCACTGGACCGGACAATATCCCAGCTAGGGTACTCAAGGAATGCGCAACTGAGCTTGCGGGGCCCCTAGCACGCCTCTTCTCCCTGTCTTTCAGTACTGGCCACCAACCACAGGCATGGAAGGTTGCCCGAGTAGTTCCAGTATACAAAAAGTCCTCCAAATCCGCTGAAAAGAATTACCGACCAGTCTCGCTGCTTTCTATATGTTCCAAAGTAATGGAGTCCATCATCAACCGCCAGTTAATGAACTTTCTGGAGGGACAAAACGTCCCCGCCGAGGCCTAGGTCCATCCGATCTACTTACGGGACTACACCACAAGTGGTCGGCCACATCTGGCCTTGGTGGATCTGTGGAGGTGCTTGCTGTCGACATCGCCGGGGCTTTTGACAAAGTCTCCCACACAGGTGTACTGCACAAGTTGCGGAACATCGGTGTGAAGGGCCCCCTCCTGGACTGGCTTTGAGACTACTTAACAGGTCGTTCGCTGGAAGTGGTCATCGGCGGCAAGAGCTCCGATCGCTATCCGATCTCTGCAGGAGTACCACAAGGCAGCATCCTTGGACCGTCCCTGTTCCTAGTATATTATTATTATTATAGACAACACCTCATGGCATGAGAAGAAAATCAGCCAGTACGGGCGATATGGGTGTTAACCAACCATGGTGAATAAAAGAAGAAAAGTAATGGTCAAGACGGAGAAGCATGGGAGGGACAGGTGATGGTGAATCTAGTGAGCAGATTTAAATGCGTCCAGGGTACTGGCATTGCGCGTAGTAGCGGGCAGCGCAAGCCAAGCAGAGTAAGCAACAAAGAGTGGAGAGCGTACAAGGGAGGACGTTTTAGCCAAGGGGAGGGCAACAGAGCATCTTGTCTGGGAGCCATCTGTGATTTGGAACCAGTTATACACGTTAAGATGAGGAGGATGTAGAGCTAGTTTAAATTTGTGAGCAAAAGTGCAAATTAATTTTTGACGGTGGGTCGACAGTGGGCAAGCATTTGCAAGGACATACAGGGAAGCAGAAGAGTAGAGAGGGGGTAGACTAAACAGGATACGAAGAAGTTTTCTATGGTGGATTTCGAGACGCTCAGCGAGAACCGAGGACAAGCCACACCAGCTAACAGCAGCGTACATGAAAAGAGGCAGGATGTACAGTTTGTAAAACAAAATTTTACATTTGAAAGGAAGATGGGAACAATGGGGACGTATAACACCTAGGGCAGAGCTTGAACGGCTGCAAAGAGCATCAATATGGAAAGACCAAGAGAGACGATCATCAAGCATTATTCCCAGGTGTTTATGGTTGGAAACAACCTTTATGGGTTCTGGGAAATCAGGATGGTGTAAAAGTGACATGGATGAGATTGGGGGAAGGAACATTATTTCGGTTTTAGTCAGGTTGGGTCTAAGTCGCCATGTTTGCATCCAGCGTAGGACACTGCATATCTGAGCCGACACTCGAGGTACAAGAGCCGCTGAGGACGAGGATGCGGACAGTAGGGTTGTATCATCAGCAAATAACGAGACACCTGGGTCTATAGAGGGTAAATCATTAACGTATGCTACGAACAAAAGAGGTCCAAGTATGGAGCCTTGGGGAACTCCAGAAGACACTGGTAGAGGATCAGAGTTGATGGAGAGGGCAGAAACAAACTGTGATCGGCTACTCAGATAGGACTCCAGCCAGGACAGAGCAGGGCCAGACACACCAAAGACAATATGTAGCTTGGCAAGGAGGCCACGATGCCAGACAGTATCAAAGGCCTTTGCCAAGTCAAAGAAACAGAGAGAAATATGGTGTCGAGCATCACGAAGGGTGGCAATGTCTTGTACTAGACGAGCTAGTTGGTCAGAGGTTGAGTCGTTGCGCCGAAAGCCAGATTGGGAAGGGCTAAGGCATGGTGAAATGTGGCAATACAACTGGTCGTAAAATACCTTTTCACATACTTTTGAAAGGGAGCAGAGAAGAGATATTGGACGATAGTTTGAGGCTTGTAATCGGGAGCCTTTACACTTGTAGATGGGCGTGACCTTAGCGATCTTCCAACGATCAGGAAATACGCCGGAGGAGTAGGAAAGGTTGAATATAAGGCACAGTGGGTACGCCAGAGATGGAGCCAGAACTTTGAGAACTTCATTTGGTAGGGCATCAGGACCAGGGCTTTTGTTGCTTTTTAGTCTTTTTAGGTAGCTGCGAACAGATGATGTGGTGGTATGTATAGAGCGCAGATCAGAAGACACAGTCGCAGAACGTTGCAGAGGTGGTATTGGAGAGGAATGGGCGTCTGGAATACCAGCTGATGTGAATTGCGTATTGAGAGTATTAGCTATAGACTTGGGGTCAGTCACCATCGAACCATTGGAAGCTAATAACGGTGGTATGTCTTGACGTGTACTAGTTGTCCTTTGAGTGCGAACAAAGGTATACAGGTTAGGCCTGGAAGAGGGGTGAGATAGGGTGGTAGTGAGCGAACGTAAATATGCTCGATACTTAGAACGTGACAATGACTTCACCAGATTGCGCTGTTTTTTGTATAAAGAAATATTAGCGTAGGTGGAGTACTTCTTACTTAAGCTATAGTAGTCGTATTTGAGTTTAATTGTACCTTGGAGATCTTTGTCGAGCCAAGGGATCTTGGGGTTACGGCTGGACTGACGAGGGTGGTGGCTGCCATGTTTGGGTGTAGCGGGTCTTGCTCCGTATTGTGGCACATAGAAGGAGAGCACGTCATCAAGAACTGTGGTGAACTTCTCCACAGCTTCATCAGCAGCAGTGGAGGTGAATAAAAGATGCCAGTCACAGGCAAAAAGTGCAGAGTTGATGATTGACCAAGTGGAGGGTGTAACCTTGCGGAAGGCATGTCGCGGAGGGGTAGGAGTCTGAGAGCAGTTGTAAGAGGTGTTAGCAGTGGCAATGTTGTAGGCTAGCGTTGTAATGACTTGCAAATGATCCGATGCAGCAAGCGGGGCAGCATCGTCAACAGAACGTACAGAGAGGGGGCGGTTCGTAGCCAGCAAGTCCAGACAGGACAGTCTTCCATTCGGAGCGACACGGGTGGGGAAATTGACAAGCTGCTGGAGGCCAAAGCTAGAGAACACGTGTGATAGCTCCGTACCAGCACGCGATGTGGTGTCACAACTCCACCAGTCAGAATTGTGGGCATTGTAGTCACCGGTAAGAAAAACATCAAATAAAGAGAGGTCCAAGGAACACAGCGTGTCGGTAAGTGTGTCGCAAAAGGAGGTGATATCAAGAAGGATTGTGAAGGGGGGCGGTAATGACAGCAAATGAGTAGGGGATTGGCCCGGAGACCTGCCGGTGCACCAAGCTCAAGCCATAAGGCCTCGCTTTGGGGAGAATCAAGGTCATGGCGACGGGTGCAATGTGGAAATGTCCCATCACGTATGAGAATGGCCACGCCACCATAGCCACGTAGGTTTGATCTCAGGTTCTGTTCCGTATTCCCCGGAACCAGGTTGCATCAGTACCGTAACTGTAATACCGACTGCGGATACTTTCCGAACCCACGTTCAACAATGGAGACAAACTTTACTGGTTCGAGTTCTCACTCTCAAAACACCAACTCCATCTTGGATTATCTTGGATGCACTCTAACAATGCCCTAGCAAAACCTATCAAGAACCTAGCTAGAACTGACTGTAGAACAAAGAATACACAGCTACATGTATAAGCAAGCGTCGATGTGTATAGGGAGTACAAGCAACACTGTCAATGGTGAATGCGTGACGTAGTCTAATGAGTACGTGTTGGCGGTCAGACACTTGACCTTATCGTATTATGGTATGAGTCATGCACATGTATGGAGCTTGAGGCAGTCATGCATGGCTACAGGTGTAGTGCTCGATGAATGCACGCAAAGTGCAGTCCTGTAATGTGACCTGTTGAAACCTGAACGGTACCAGGCGTCACCACGACTCCGACATACCTCCCTCGCGAACGAATCATAGCCTAATCAATGTATGCGAGTGAGACAAACTAATATTCCGAGTGATGTTCTAACTCCTGGGGAACTGCTATTGGATGTCACACCTAACATCATTGTGTCAAATGCATGCCGTAATGTCACTAGACATATCCGGGAACGAGGATACGTCTTATCTAGCCGGTTGGATGTATTGTTCACTCTGATTGTGGATTGCTTGCTAACACTACAGTCACAGCCTTACTACCTCATCGCCACTGCCGTACCACCATCCACTATTCGCTCAGCTGGTGACATTGTCCACATTGACGTTGGCTGTGGCTGGGCAGTTCTCGGAGTCGAGCTCCACCTCACCCTCTGTTACTTCCAGTGGGATGAGGCGATGAACTGATCGTCGATACTCCTTGCCTTTGATCTTCACGTTGACTGCACGGACGACACCATCTTGCCCTGGGTATGTGGCTGTGACGCGTCCCAGAGGCCATGTCGCGCGCGGAGTACTCTCATCCATGACAAGGAAGACCTCACCCTCCTCGACGTCTTTTGCCTTCCTGTACCACTTGGACCGGACGTTTAGCGCCGGGACCATCTCGCGCAGCCAAACTTGCCTTGTCAGCACTTGTAGAAACAGCCAGCGCCGTCTGGGGTGGACCTTCTCCAGATCCTCTGTCTCCGCCTCGAGGTGTGTGACTGCAGCCGCGCGTCCCATCAGGAAGTGGTTTGGCGTCAACGCTTCTGGATCGTCGCTGTCAGATGATACGGTGGTAAGGGGACGGGAATTCAGCATTGCCTCGGCATGTACCAGCGCTGTTGAGAACTCCTCATCCGTGAGGCCAGCCTGGTGCAGCACATGCCAGAGTGCGCGTTTGACTGCCTTGACCATCGTTTCTACTACACCACCGAAGTGGGGCGTTCTCGGTGGGTTGAAATGCCACTGTACATCTCGCAGCTCGGAGTGGGTGGTTAGGCGGTCTTGATCTATCGTGCAGGTGGCTTCGCGCAGCTGTCGCTCTGCGGCGGTGAAGTTCGACCCGTTGTCTGTCACTATGAACTCCGGGGTTCCACGCCTCTTGCAGAATCGGGTCATCGCCATCAAGAACCCATCTGTGTCGAGCGAGTTGACGGGCTCCAGATGTATTGCTCTGGTCAGCAGGCACGAGAATACGCAGATATACCGCTTCTGCTGCACCTTGCCTCGTCCCTGGCGCGTCAGAAATGGACCGGCAAAGTCGATGGTCACCTTGCTGAAGGCGATAAGTGGTGACGAGGTCCGGTAATCCGGCAACCCTCCCATGATTGGAGTCAAAGCCTTCGCGTAGCCTCGTCGGCACTTGACGCACCTGTGGCGATGCTGTCGCACAACGGACTTCCCGTTTATCAGCCAGTACCGGTTGCTGAGGTTGGCCAGCAGGTGGTTGGGACCCATGGAGTGCTGACATCTCTCGTCTTCGTCATCCACGATCAGGGCTGTGACCCGATGTTTCGGTGGCAGGATGATGGGGTGTCTTGTCGTCAGCGGCAGATGGTGTGCAGTGGTGAGTCTCCCACCGACCGTCAGTACGGTTGTGCCATGTACCTCCTCCAGCTGGGGTCGCAGCTTCAGCAATGGCTCGTTGGGATCGGGTTCCTTGCCGGACTCCAGTCGCTTGATGACCTTGCCATACACCTCCTCCTGGGCCTTCCGTACCCAGAACACGTCGGCCGCCTGGACCTCTGCAGGGGAGAGATCGGGTACTGTCATACCGTTCACTGACTTGGCAGATCCAAACTTGCGTCGTGGAGCGGGTGTTGGTCTGTTGGCGCCAGCCTCCCTCGGTATACGGACGTTACGTACAAAGCGCTGACACCAAGCGGTGACACGGATGAGCCGCGTCCAAGACGAGAAGTTGGAGGGGTCAAGCTGGTACTTCCCTGGAACCGCGCTGAACGACATAGCGGATCGCTTCTTCAGCTCTGCCGGCAGACTACTGGGAACCTCGATCGGCCGCGCCGGGAATGCACTCTCGGGTCCGCGTAGGAACTTCGGGCAATGCCACCAGTCGTCATCGGATGCGAGCTGGGCTGCAGATAGGCCCCGGGTGCCCTTGTCCGCAGGGTTGATTGATGTCGGAACGTGCCTCCACTGACGGGGGTCCGACAGTGCTTCGATCTTGCTGACCCTGTTGCCCACCTCGACTTTGAAACGGCGGCTGTGTGAGCGAAGCCAGTACAGGACATTGAGGCTATCACTCCAGTACGTGATGTCGGACGAGCTGATGCCGAGGGCTTGGGCGACTTGTTCGGCTACCTCGGCGCCGAGTACAGCTGCTCGTAGCTCAAGCATGGGGATCGACTGTCGGTGTAGCGGGGCTGGTTTAGCCTTGGCCATGGCCAGCGTGGACCGAGCCATGCCGTCTGGATAACTCGCCCGTACGTAGACTGCTGTTGCGACTGCTGCGTCGGATGCGTCAACGAACACATGGAGGCTGAGCTCTGCATCGGCCGGATCCCGGTCTGGGTCCTTGAATGACCTGGTGGCTCTCACGGCTTCTAGCTTGGGCAGTTCCTCGAAGAACTTCCTCCAACCCTTAGCCTCAGGCTCTGCGAACTCCTCATCCCATTCCAGCCCGCGGAGGCAGGCGTCCTGGAACATGACCTTTGCTCGGATGGTGTAGGGTGACACTTGCTCTCGTGGGTCAAACAGAGAGGCCATCTTGCTCAGGACAGTGCGCTTGGTGTACTGCGTGATGACGGGCACCTGGTACTTGAACGTGAAATGGTCGCTCTCAGCATCCCAGGCGACTCCTAGCGTCTTCACGCAGGGTAGCGTGGGGTGTTGGTGGTCAGCTACCGAGATCAGCGTGTTCGGCGCCCGGTCGGCTTCTGGCACAGACTTCATGACCTCTGCACTGTTCGACATCCACTTCCGTAGATGGAAACCTCCCTTGGCCAGTGTCTCCTGGACGTCAGTACGTAGGCCCACCGCCGCCTCTGGCGTTGGCGCAGACGCGAGTAGGTCGTCCACATAGAGGTTGTCCATGATGATGGTGTGTGTGGGTGACCCTTCGGCGGCATAGGTGGCCGCGACAGCCTGGACGGCCTTTCCGGCGAGGTATGGCGACGCCTTACACCCGAAGCACACTCGCTGGAATTCGAACACCTTGGCTCTTCCGTCGACCTCCCACAGGAATCGGTGATACCTGCGGTCTCTCTCAGCCAGCTCCACTTGCAGGAACATCTCGCTGATGTCTGCCATCAGAGCCACAGGTTCCTTACAGAACTTGAGTAGGCAACTCACGATGTTGTTCTGTAGTGCTGGGCCGGCGTGCATCTCCTCGTTGATCGAGACGTCGTTCTTCTTGGCCGCCGCGTCAAACACTATCCGCACCTTGGTGGTGGTGCGGTCCTCCTTGATCACGGGAAAGTGGGGCAGGAACCACTGGTCATCCGCATCGTTGTGCACTTCCGTCTCGGGCACCTCGCGGATATACCCCTTCGTCAGGTACTGTTGGATGACACCGGCGTACGCTGCTGCGAGCTCAGGTCGTTTGTACAGGGACCGTTGGAGACTCGCCAGTCGTTGTTGGGCCATCGGTCTGTTCGAGGTCACGTGAGGCTTTCTGTCTTCAGCGACCCACGGGATGCCAATGGTGACACGGTTGTAGTTGAGGCTCATGGTGTCGTCAGTCACCTTCTCGGCTTCACGCTCAGCTCGAGACATGGTCTCTCCCGTGGCTGTAGAGCGGATGGTGTCTAAATTGAACATGCTACGCACCATGGCATTCAGCTCCAGGGTTGGCTCGGTGGGCTCTGCGGTCGCGGCATGTGTGGCGTGGTAGACGGTTGGTTCCGCCGATGTTCCGCTCCCCTCCAGGAGACCGAAACAAATCCATCCGAGTGGTGTCTTTCTTGCGATTGGACCATGGCCAGGCCCACGGCGTTCGGCTAGCGAGGCGTGCAACTGTGGAACGTCAAGGCCCAGTAGGATGTCCACAGTTGGGTTAGCTGGGGTATCCGGATTCATCCCGCGCAGGTGTGGCCAGCTTGCCTTCTGCGCATCCCAGTCCACACGTTGCATGTCGGCGGTTATCTGAGGGAGAACGACCGCCTGCACTGGGGTTGTTGCAGTTGAGTCTTTGTGACAGATCTCTATGGGAGCGATCCTGGACTCGTGCTGCAGACAGCTGCCACCGAGAACAGTCGTGCGCACGGACGTGGTCTCACCGGGTGGGACATTCAGCTTCTCAGCCATGTCGGTGGTGATGAAGCTGCAGGTGGACCCAGAATCCAGCATGATCGTTGCTTGTAGCTCGACGTCTCCACATCTCACTGTCCCCACAGTCGTCATCAGAGCTGGTAGGTTTGCTGGGGTTTCGGCATGCAGGGCGCTCGCTGCAGAAGCCATATTCGCGATGTTGGTGCGAGCGGCGTTTTGTTGGCTACCGCTGCTAGGCCTGTCAGAGTCGTCCCTGTGGAGCAGCGTGTTGTGCTTGCCTTTGCACTTCCTGCAGTGGCTCGAGGTGCAATTTCTGGCGAAGTGGCCGTCCTGTAGACAGTTCACACACAGGCCCAAGAGGCGCACCAGCTCTGATCGCTTCTGGACGGGTAGCTGTTGGAACTCCTTGCACTGCGCCATTGCGTGCTCTTCCATGCACTTCCTGCAGCTCTTCTTCTTCCTTGGGGAGTCAGAGGTGGCGTCGCGGGTAGTGCCCGCTGTTACTGCGGCCAGGGTCGTTGACCTTCTAGGCGGTGGGGTTGGCTGAACGGCGGCCGTCTTGGTGGAGGTTGGTGTCACCAGAGAGGCGGCTTCCGCTCGTTCGGCCAACCACTCAGACAAGACACCAAGGTCTAGTTCATCCGTACTAAGGCCCTTGGCCTTCACATACTCGCCCCACTGCATTCGATGGGGGAGCGACAGCTTGGCCACCAGCTCATCACGGAGCGCAGGGTTGTTCCTGTGGCCATGGCTCTTTAGCAGCTGCATAGTGAGGACGATGTTCCTCACAGATGTGGCCAAGGAGTGCAGGGCGTCCGTGTCCTCTGCTCTGGCTGGCTTCAGCGCCTTGGCCTGCTCGATTAGCTGTTTCACTACCAATTCCGGCCGGCCGAAACGACGCTCCAGTGTCCGGATGGCCTCGTCTACATTGTCTGGCACGGCCAGGAGCAGCTGTACTGCCTCCTGGGCTGGTCCCTTCAGGCAGGTCTGCAGGCGCTGGACGTTCTCTGCGTTTGAGTATGCGCATTGCTCCGTGCTGCTTCGGTACAGCGCGAGGAACGCGGGCCATTCCTCCGGCTTGCCAGAGAAGATTGGCAGCTTGCTGCTGGTGGATGATTGGCGTGCAGCCAGCTGTCTGATGCCAGCGTTACTATTCTCGACCTGGGAGGTCTGCCCTTGACGTAGGGCCTGGGTGATTGCACCTACAAACTCACTGGCCAGGTCTGCCATCTGACGCGCAGGATTGCTGTTAACTGTGCTGCCAGTAATAGTACCGGTAGTAGAGGTACAACCACTCATGTACGCGTCTTCGACCTCACTCGCCTTACTTGCTGCGCCCTTACCACCGGTACACGTCTCCGTAGCTCTGGCACTAGAGTATCCACGCGGCCCTGACTCTGAGTCGGAGTCTGAGACTGTCATGTAGCCGCGTGCACGTGCACTCGTGTCGCGACGGTGCTTTCGTGGTGCGGGTACTGGCATGGATGCGTGTGGGTGACTGGGTGACGTAGTGCTCGGGATACCGCTATGCCTTGTGCTTGCGGTCGACTCGCAGCGCCCACGTCTCTCCTCGTGGACCTGTGCAGGCTGTGGTTGCACTACCGGTAAGCCTTGTACTTCTCTAACAGGCTCAGTGACACTACCAGACTTCGGCGCTCGTCGTTGTCTGGCACGGCTTTCTCGTAGGGCATACTCCGCTGCGAATAGCCGCTGCCTCAGCTCTGTCATCGATCGGGCCAGCTCATCGTTGCGTTCTCGTTCTGCCGCAAGATCCCTGGCTTGCTTGTCGCACGCTAGCTCGACCATTGCCCTACTCGCCTCAGCTTCCTCTAGGTTCGTCTGCAGTGCGTAAGCGTCTCGCTGGCGCCGCTTCTCGACGATCGCGGATTCATCGATCATCGTCTGAAGCTGTAGTAGTTGCTGCTGATACGCAACTTCCTTGGCCCGGAACTCACGTTCTACACTGCGTAGACTACTGCCAGTACTGGATCTCGGCAGTTGCTGACGCTCTACGAATGTCCTATCCCAGGGCTCGGGCCCTATTCCCCGCTGAATGGACTCGCTTAGATAGTCAGCGTAAGTGGCATCGGCTACAACAGCAGTGGTGTGTTCAATCGTTCTTTGAAGTACCTGTGTCTGTGCCTGTGCCTGCGGTTCTGGTTGATGAAACGGAGGTTCATTCAGGTGTTCATGAATCGGATCTTGGACTACGCATGGCGGTGCCTGGTAGTGGTAGCTGTGTGCCGGAGTGAATGCACGGACATGCTGGACATCTGAGTCCCTCTCTACATGTGCGTCTATCACTACGTCTACCGGTGGTGGTGTGCTAGCCTGACAGGCCTCTGCATGGTGTAGACCTACTGCTGATTCTGACGTTCCGTGCGTAGATCTATGGGAAGCCTCTCCTTCTGATGGCTGAGATTCTACACCGACTACCGTGTGTGACTCTGTTGGTGTTGGAACAGCAACTGAACTAGGTGCAACTACATCATCGTCAAAGTCGATAAGCGACGTATCTTGGGCTGCAACCGCCTCATGCAACTCACCCGCTTCCTGGAAGACTTCTTCTCGCATCGCAGGAGAGCTGGAGGTCTCAACGGACCTTTCCCTCAACGTCCCTTCGGCTTCCGACATCGCCTGCTCCGTCAACCGGGCGATTTCCAGCCGCTTTTCCGCCACAGCCTGTTCCGCTTGTAACACGGCTATCCTGGCCCTGAGCCTGTCAGCTGAATTCGCGGTGACGGCTTGGCTCCTACTTTCGGTCATCCTGTCATCTCCACCACTAGCACCAGCGTAGGACTGGGTGTCTGTGTACCCGAGTTTTGGCGCTGCGACGCCTTTCGTCGTGCGCTGACTCCGCCTGAGCTTCTCCATCGTGGACGTGATCCGGCTCGAAGGACCACTATGTTCCGTATTCCCCGGAACCAGGTTGCATCAGTACCGTAACTGTAATACCGACTGCGGATACTTTCCGAACCCACGTTCAACAATGGAGACAAACTTTACTGGTTCGAGTTCTCACTCTCAAAACACCAACTCCATCTTGGATTATCTTGGATGCACTCTAACAATGCCCTAGCAAAACCTATCAAGAACCTAGCTAGAACTGACTGTAGAACAAAGAATACACAGCTACATGTATAAGCAAGCGTCGATGTGTATAGGGAGTACAAGCAACACTGTCAATGGTGAATGCGTGACGTAGTAGCCAGTGCAGGCTAAATTTTATTTTTCAAGGAAACCCTTCGAAAATGGTACCAATCGATTCAGCATGGCATTTTCATTCCTCCTGCAAAGTTTCAGCTGATTTGGAGTCATGACAAGGACGCTATGGCGATTTGAAGATCGAAAAACTTCACTTTTGTTTGTCAAGAAGAAAGACCATGATCGCACACAAATCATACAACCCGTGTGGCACAATGATTTTTGAGCGAAGTTGATCCGCGGACCCCCGTGCTTCGCGCATGCATGCATGCATGCATACTGCATGCACACACGCAGTACAGAGGCTTTTTTGAACGCGGATATGTAGTTCTTCGTCTTCTTCGAAAATAATGTCTTCCAAATGCGTGGTGCTGGTGTTGTTCTCAGCGTCGTCAAGGCAGAATGCAGCTGCATGTGATGCTCCTGTGTGTTCATGCATGTTCTCTTTTCGCGTCTCGACATTGTAGCGTCCAGACTCTGCTCGACTGGAGAAGATTGAGGAGACTATGCTTTGATCCACATGGAAAATCGATGAAATTTGGTAATTATCGTCGGGCGCTAAAAAGCGCTGGGGAGCATGGGGCTAAAACTTCGTAGCAGTCATCCCTACCATGACAGGCATCGACTGGTATATGTTCCATTCTGTTCCCAACCACTACGGGTAGTCTGCGAAGCTTTCTTCTTCGCCGATTCTCGGACAGATCGTACGTCTTCGCACTGTATCTCTCGTCTCCCTCAACGGATCAAAACACGGTTTTCGCCAGGACGAACACAAACCCCCAGATTTCGCGGCGGCAACAACTTCGAGTAGGGAAAAGCTAGCAGCTAACCAGGAATCACCAAAAAACACGTGTAATACTCAGTGTGATTTGCGATAGCTGTCATTGTGCCGTCGCACCATGCATGTACCATGCACGGGAATGGAACACGGATGAGTCGTTTTATTACGACAGCCTGCACTGGCTAGACGTAGTCTAATGAGTACGTGTTGGCGGTCAGACACTTGACCTTATCGTATTATGGTATGAGTCATGCACATGTATGGAGCTTGAGGCAGTCATGCATGGCTACAGGTGTAGTGCTCGATGAATGCACGCAAAGTGCAGTCCTGTAATGTGACCTGTTGAAACCTGAACGGTACCAGGCGTCACCACGACTCCGACAGGTTCTTATGTGTAGATCTGTCTTTACGGAAGCATGTGTAGCCTGGAACACTGAATAAAAGTGACGGGATTAGCCAGGTTTCTGTTAAACATATTATGGTGGGCTTGTTGGCATCACATATTGCGTACAATTCCGGAAGTTTGTTTGTTACAGAGCGACAGTTGATACATGTAGTTACAATGTTAATAGAATGTGCGTGGTCCGGGAAAAAACGGGAAAGCATGAGCGCTCAACGGGGTGAAGACCGACATTAGTTTGTGGTAGGGGGCGTCGTGGAGCTGCTGTTGATTAGGAGTTTTAGTAGTTTGTCGTCCAAAATCAGGAAGGAATGGTGGTGCAAGTGGAATATGACCACTAGATATAGAAGAATATGTAACGCAATGAGGGGAAGGGTGTGATGAACTTGCGTGGGGCACAAAGGGTTGGGCAAGAGGATTTAGCTGTTGGCTAGGTGACCAAGGACCCATCACTTGCTAGCGGAGTCGGCATAGCGCCATTTGCGGACGGTGTGCGCAATGGTGTCGGGCCAGAATTCCTTGTCAAGCAGCGTTTGCTCAAACTCTTCCACGACAGAAACGCGTGCATAGCAGGTACCAAAGTATTGGGTTTCGGCAATTGTGCATGCGTATACATCAACGCCCCTATCAGCGCACCAGGTGACAATGGACTGTGCCTTACTTCCAGGGCTAACATTCCCGACAAAGAAGGCACATCGCTTGGGAAGATGTGTGCCAGTGAGTGTGTTGGGGTTGGGGTTTTCTGTGGCCATTTTTCTGTAGACAGACACAACTTTGGATTTTGTTGCCCGGGCAATGGGATCGCTGTGGGCCGCTGATTTATTGCTCCTTCGCCGCTGTTCTTGCCAGTTGTTCTGATGGGGATCGTCTTCTGTGCTCCCAGCAGCACCCTGAGTACATGTGGGCTGTACTGGACAATACCTTAGCACCTCTGGGAAACTCTGACCATGCCTGTGTCCTAGCTGACTTTCATGTAAGCACAGCAGAGGAACCACCAGTGACCAGAACTGTCTGGCGTTACCAACGCGCAGACTGGGACAGACTCCGCCACTTCTTTAGAACAACAGATTGGCAGTCCACTGTCAGTGATGATCCTGATGCAATGTGTATGCACTTGACCCAGAATATTCTGGAAGGAATGCGCCGATACATACCGTCTAAGCAGTTGTGCATGAAACCATCTAACCCCTCTTGGTGGACACCGGAATGCACTGAGGCTGTAGCACAGAAACAAAGAGCATGGAGGAGACTCTGCGCCGACCGGTCAAGTGCCCAGCTGCAAGCCCGTTACAATGTCGCCAAGCACTCGGCTAACCATTGCCTGGCAACTGCCAAGCAGGCATTCACAGCAAGCCTGGCGCAGAAGTTAGCCTCTGGGTGTATGGCGTCTGGTGAATGGTGGCGAACCATCAAGAAGGCCTCTGGCCACGGAAACAGCCCATCCATACCTACTCTCCGCAGCACCGATGGTACGGAGCACGACACCAACCGCAGCAAAGCAGAGTGCATGGCCGAACACTTCGCCAACAAATGCAGTCTAGGGGCAGACGACCTATCCGCTCCATTTCCTTACGTCCGACCACGTACTGACCGCAACCTCTGCACCGTCCGGTTTCGCGAAACCACAGTCGAGCGAACTCTCCGCCAGCTCAACCCCACCAAGGCCACTGGCCCAGATGGGATACCTGCCCGCGTCTTGAAAGCTTGCTCTGCAGAATTGGCACGGCCGCTTTCAAAACTATTTACATGCTGTCTTCGCTCCGGTATCCAGCCACAACAGTGGAAGGTTGCAAACGTGGTTCCAGTCCACAAGCGCAAGTCTAAATCGTCGCCATCAAACTATCGACCAGTGTCGTTACTGAGCATCCTCTCCAAGGTCATGGAGACCATAGTCAACAGGGCAATGAGCAACTTCATGGAGACGAATCACGTCCTGTCAGAACGGCAATTTGGATTCCGTCGCGGCCACAGTGCAGCAGACCTGCTGACTGCTCTCCACCACCAGTGGGTGCACACCGCCGGAGATAAAGGAGCTTCTCGAGTGCTGGCCATCGACATTGCTGGAGCATTTGACCGGGTGTCTCACACTGGTGTGTTGCACAAGGCTAGAGTGTATGGCATCTTGGGAGACCTGCATCGGTGGCTCCAAGACTACCTCTGCAACCGCACACTTCAAGTCCTCATCTCCGGCCAGACATCAGCCAGACGCCCAGTTAAGGCTGGGGTGCCACAGGGCAGTATCCTGGGCCCCACCTTATTCTTGGTCTACGTCAACGACCTTGAAGACCACCTCCCAATCGGCTCCAACCTTGCCTCATTCGCCGATGACACAACCCTATACGCCGAAATTGCAACGCTCGCTGCTGTTCCTGACAACGCTAGAGTACTCCAGGCTGCTGTCGACCTAGTATCCAGTTGGGGCTCGGATTGGAAAGTGCAGTTCGAGCCAGCCAAATCTCAGGCCCTTACAATTTCCCACCATCGTCGGGACTGGCCAATACCCCCCATTGTCTTCAATGGAACTCCTGTCGAGGAGCAGCCCTCCATCAAGGTACTCGGCGTCACGTTTGACCATCAGCTAAAATTCAGCCAGCATATCCGAACTGTTGTAGTCCGAGCAACGCAGAGACTTGGAGCCTTGCGCAAGGCATTTCACTTGCTGACTATTCCTGCCCGGCTTCGAGCCTACAAAGCCTTTGTCCGGCCGGTTATGGAGTACTGCCCAATCGTCTGGATGGGGGCAGCTTCTTCCCACTTGAATCGGCTGGACTGGGTGCAGAAGCGAGCCATCAAGGCAATACATCCGCAATGCTGGCTTCCTAGCCTCATAATTCGACGCACCATCGCTGCCCTCTGCCTCCTGTATAAAGCCCTTTGCGATAATTCTCCCGCTCTTCTCTCGAGAATGGCTCCACCCCCGACACACCAACCCAGGACCACACGCCTCACCCGCCAGGCTGTACGACTGTCCACCGCGCATCCCCATCAGTTACAGAATGTTCTTCCTGCCAATTCCAGGAACAATGTGAGCCGAGCCTTTCCCCACTCCGTCATCCCAATTTGGAACCAGCTGCCTACCTCTATCATTCCCCACCCATTTCACCCAAAGAACATCCAAAAGTTCAAGACAGCAGCTTATCACCATCTCCTCAGAACGAACTGGCACTGGGCCACTCATAGCATACGCGAGTAAGAGGGTACATTGTCCTAGCCTGCTTGGACATACATGTAATCTCTCCTCACGGACAGTCTCCTCTTGAATTTAAAAGTCTAACAGCGTTCACATCAATACTCAACTTATTCTTTTGCTCACTGAGCAATACAATCTTTCCATTTTCTTTCTTCTGTTTTCTTTTTCAATTTAATCCTCCCTACCCAATATCCCTTTGGTGCGTCCATGGAGCTATGAAGCCGAGACCTCTGGTCGGCGGAGCTTAATGGGCCCCACCACCACACTCCATCATTCACCCCAGTGTCTGGAGATATGTGGATTTTGTAGAAAAAAAAAAAAAAAAAACCACCGGCGCCTGCTGTTGTAAGTGTGCCCCCAGTTGTTGCATTTCTACCAGTGTGTACGGGTATGTTCCTGCGTTCCATGTGGTTGGTGTTAGGTACGGTGGCCCTGCTAGTGCTAGTTGACCTGCTGTGTAGAGTGCGTGCATCTTCTTCTGGCTGTGTGCTATTCGTACTCACTGTACGAGTACAACGGGATTGCATGTCTGGAGTGTCGCAGTGTACGGGCTTGGATGAACCATTGTACTGCTGCTGGTGAAGCTGTTGCACTTCCCCCTTCAGCTCCGAAATTTCCAGCTTCAAGGACAAAATTATGCTATCCCTGTCCTCCCTCATGGAGGCAATCTCCCCCGCCAAGGCCTGGATAGTGTTAGCAAGGCTATCTAGCTTAGAGTCATTAATCCACGACGTACCGGTGTCAGTGACGGGCTTCCCTCCAACGCCGTGCTTCCGCAGTGCCTGCACCAGCTCTGGCCGGGCGAGGCTCGAAGGGGAGTCCAGGGACTTGCGTTCAGCGATGGCGATTAGTTCCTGGTACCCGATCAGGGCAAGATCAAGGTTCTGGTCCAGGGACATTCTTAATTTCAGCAAGGACAAAGGTACATGTAGAAGGGTAAAACTGCTGCGGGGGGCTCCCGGAAAGCTGTTCCGAGGAGCACCAAAAACGTCAACCACCCCCTGCGATTCAAAAAAAATAAATATGTAAATGATGCTGATAGCTGTCTGGCTCCAGGGTCTGAAATGGGAACATTTGCAGACGACACCACGCTGTATGCCTGCGTCAATACACGCGATGATGCCATACACCAAGCTGACAGTCTTCAAGCTTCCGTTAATGCGTTACATGCATGGGGAACAAAGTGGCATGTTAAGTTTGAACCATCCAAGTCGCAGCTCCTACGAATCTCCTGCCATCGACAGCAGCCTTGGCCTGTCCCCGCAATAAACTTTGGAGGGGAGGTCATCCCACAACAGCCACACCTCAAGCTCCTCGGAGTTATGGTTGACTCCAAGCTATCCTTTTCCGCCCATCTCCGGTCAGTTGCTGCCAGGGCAAACTCACGTCTTGGCCTCCTACGTAGAGCTGCTCGTGTTCTGGACTGCCGTGGCATGCTGGCCGTGTATCACGGCTTCGTCCGGCCCCTGCTCGAGTACGCTCCCCTTGTCTGGATGGGAGCTGCTCCCACTAACCTTGAACACCTTAACAGCTCCCACTAACCTTGAACACCTTAACAGAGTGCAGAGGCGTGCCCTCCACATCCTGGGACCCAACATCTTGCTACAGAGCCTAGAGGCCCGACGGACAGTGGCGGCACTGACTTTCGTCTACAAGCTGCTGGGCCAACCAGGTCCTCCTCTGCTGAGATCCATGGTCCCCCTCTCGTCGTCCACCATGCCGCACCTGTAACCCGGAGACAATGCCAACAGTCTGCTTCACACCCCTTCCAACTGGAAAATGTTCTCCCTCCAGGCGCTCCTAACTACCTAAGACGCACCTTTCCATACAACATCATCAACACCTGGAATGCGCTGCCATCCTCCCTCTTCACCAAACCACCATCTCCTAAGGGCCTACCATCCTTCAAAGCGAACGTCCACTACCATCTTCGGCGAAGCCAGTGGCTTTGGGCCACAGACTCCCTCTAACAGTTCAGAACTATTTCCATCCTGAAGCTCCCCCCCCCCAAGCATTGCATGATGTTCACTGCATCTGAACTGCCTTTGAATCTATTTTTCTCTCTTCTTGTTCTCTCTCCACCCCCACCCCCCCCTCTCTCTCTCTCTCTCACTCACTCTCCTCTCTCTCTCTCTCTCTCTCTCTCTCTCTCTCTCTCTCTCTCTCTCTCTCTCTCTCTCTCTCTCTCTCTCTCTCTCTCTCTCTCTCTCTCTCTCTCTCTCTCTCTCTCTCTCTCTCTCTCTCTCTCTCTCTCTCTCTCTCTCTCTCTCTCTCTCTCTCTCTCTCTCTCTCTCTCTCTCTCTCTCTCTCTCTCTCTCTCTCTCTCTGTCTCTCTCTCTCTCTCTCTCTCTCTGTCTCTCTCTCTCTCTCTCTCTCTCTCTCTCTCTCTCTCTCTCTGTCTCTCTCTCTCTCTCTGTCTCTCTCTCTGTCTCTCTCTCTCTCTCTCTCGCTCTCTCTCTCTCTCTCTCTTTCTCTCTCTCTCTTTCTCCACCCCCCCTCTCTCTCTCTTTCTTTCTCCTCATCCATTCTACCTCACCTTCTCTTGTCTTTATCGCACTAAATCACCCTCTTCTTTTAGGCTATGGTGCGCAAGCTCACGTTAACGCCGAGACCATAGGTCGGTGTTGTGGGCTTGCCTCACCAGCACAGGCTTGCTTTGCAGCCCCTACTCTCCCTGCTGTTTTGTCATTGTATACTCTGTTGTCTTCTCCCCTTCTGACGAGTAGGTTGTGTACTTAGTAAAAAAAAATCTCCCAAGCCAAGCAAGCATGCCGTTATGGTGCGAGGTCATACAACTGTGGTACAAATCTAGTACGGGAGTACATGAACTACAGGTCAAATATGGCATGGGGGAATCCATATACATCAATCATCAGTTGGAAAATACGTCACAATAGAGAATACAAAAAAGGGAACATGCTCATAAATGCAGAGAAGGTGAAACATTAAAGTGAAATATTTATAAGCGTGTCCCCTACAGTCCATTCATTGGAAACTGGCACCCTAACTTTTTGGTGTCTCTCTCACATAGTTTTAGATATCGTGAAAACAACAGTACATCCTGCATTCTGTGACCCGTGCAATTACTCCTTGCCACATTTGAGGCCAGAAAAGTCCAAGAACAGGGAAATAGAAATTCAGCCAGGTTTTACAAAATTAGGACAGGTATGCCATGGCAAAATGTATGGAGAAGCAGATCCAAAACCCAGATTTTTGAGATTTAAAGTGGGTTTTTGATCCTCAATTCGGCCCAAATCCGACTTTTAAAAGCCAGCGAGCCAGTTTCCGATGAATGGACTGTTAGGCCGCAACCACACTACGTAAAAATCACAGTACAAATTTTCATGCATATCTCAGTACAAGTCGGTACGCAACCACATTACACTTTTCGGTCTGCATAGTTGACGTTTTCACGCGAACAGCACGTGACGTTGTCGTACCAAAGCGTGTGCCATGCGCTGGAAAAGACCGGGAAATTCAAAAACAATGCTGATGCTGATGCTATGTACGACGACCAGGTACAAAAACAAAGTTGTACACAGGAGATGGAGCGCGAAAACGACGAAAACGACAAACGTGGCTTTCTACAGGGGTGCGCCAGTTGCTGAAAACCTACAAAGCGCATTTTGCATTTCGCACGCGTCGGCATGACGATTTCTACTGTAATGCAGTTTGTACGTGATTTTGTACCTAGTGTGGTTGCAGCCTAAGACGCCCTCGTGAAGTCAGCGCTGAATCCAAACAAGACGAAACTAATCAGCAGTCTCTTGGTATCTGGAAGTGACATCGACAACCGTATCAATGTCGCTAACCGAGCGTTTGGCACTATCCTGGAAAAGACACACTTTAAGTGTGACTTCATTATCTAGAATCATTATGTATACCACACTTATCATTCCGTTTCTATTATACAACCGTGGTCTGTGGACCTTGACAGCAGCACTCGGCAACAGGCTTGACACGTGGCATCGCCGCAAACTACGATCCAATCTTGGCGTAGTGTATCCACAAACAATATGGAATAAAAACTAATACAAGCTGTCAAACCAATGACCTATCACCACTATTACCACTATCACCACAACATGTAGAGAAAGGCGCTTGTTATGGTTCGGCCATGTAATCGGAGAAGGCATTTACTCAACATTCTACAAACCTCTAAGACTACCAATCGACAGCAAAGACATGAAGAAGCCCATGCTAAAAATATCTGCGCTTACTCACTTATCTTTTTGATAAACAAGTAATATCCTATACACCACGCCACCACATTGCGCTCTCTTGGCCGATCCAAATTCTGCACTCACATCACCATCACCACAGCGAGGACAATTCCGGTATATAGATTGATATCGACAATGGCCCTCCAGACAGCTGCTGCTATTGCTGATATTATATCACTAGGCGAATCACAACCTCCTGTTTTAGTCCTACCCACCACCCCAAAATATTCCTGCACCCCTTGTCTATAGCGCACACCTTCTGTCACATCTTCCTTCCACGCATACCAATACTCACTACCTTACTTTTTTTGCACGCACACACACCATTGGACCAATGGACGCCCATCGCCGGAGGCGATGATAGCGATGCTACAACAGAAGCCATAGCAGCTTGTGCTGGGATTGCACCATTCAACTGCTTGCAAGGCTGAAGAATTGACCGCCACTATTTAGCCTG
Organism: Sycon ciliatum; assembly: GCF_964019385.1. Classification (NCBI taxonomy): domain Eukaryota; kingdom Metazoa; phylum Porifera; class Calcarea; order Leucosolenida; family Sycettidae; genus Sycon; species Sycon ciliatum. The sequence goes on from NC_088643.1 coordinate 96,561,072, forward strand.
GTCTACACCACACAGCTATGAAGTGGCTTTTTCTGGCCAGTGAATCCCTACTTTTTGGTCTTTTTATTATTATTTTTTTCCGCACACACATCACACCACATACTCCGGCATGCACTGGCCGTTAATAACCACCCAGGAGAATGAAAGAAAAGTCAGGAAGAGTCTGAGAAAGAGAAGAAAGATGTGTGTGACCATAATCGTCGGGAATCGAACCCGCAACCTGTCGATTGGAAATCGCTGCACCATATGGGACACACACGCACACACACACACACACACACACACACACACACACACACACACACACACACACACACACACACACACACACCTCTTGCCAATTATACCCACCACATACACCAACACCTATTGCTGATCCACACCCTACCTAGACTCTCTCCCACATTTATCAACCCGACGCTTCCATTACGCCACTCCACCTTGTACGCACACCAACACCTTCTACCAACCTACACTTCTACCCGAAGGGTGTACTCCTTCCCACCTGTATCGACCCGCACCTAACCTTCACCATTAACTTAGATACATGTATTTCCCACCTTCACCTTCTCACCTCACCTCACCACCATCACTCCCTATTAACCCGCGCCACCACCCAAAGCCCTCCATTATTTATCCACTGACGATGTTGTTCAGAACAACGAAACGTCTGGAGAAGTATCGTGAATATTTCTATCTTTATCAAATATACCACTCTTTGGTCTAGAAAGAATACTTTTTGATATTACAATGAGAGTGGATAATCAACGGCTTGTCCACCAACTCTTTGACTTTGGAATAGATGATGTCGTTGATGAACTATCCTCACAAGACCGGCGGTTCGGCAATTTAAAAAAGAAAGACGCCTCAAAACCACCAGCAGCCCTTCCAATCCTGTCCAACAGTGTCGTGACGGAGCACGAAACCTCGCCGCGGTGGGAGGCCGAGCCGTTCAAGCAACTCCGTAACCTGTGCTTTCGTGAAGCGATATCTGCGAGAACATGTCTCCTCGTCAATTTTTCAATGTCTAATCGATCATCCACATGCTGAGGGAGATTCGCACATGTATCTTCAGTTATGCAATGGATGAGAAGTAGGAGCTCCTCTTCATCCAACATTCCATTCCGGTGCTCAAGAAGGAACAGAGATAAAAGCATTTTGAATTTTTAATGATTGAGTTCTCAAAGGTGAAATTTGAAATTTGAACAAGAAGAAAACACAAAAGGTACGCCGTAAATTGTTTTTCAATCTCCCGCCGGTGACAAATATGTTGCTACGACAACAACGCAACGAAATGTGGACATGCCGAGCGAAACGAACAATTTACGAAACTTCGGTACGTAATCCAGACCTAAGGAAAATAACGAAAATCGTTAGCGAAAGGTCCGTAATATGGCGAATGGATGGAGATGGAGCGAATTGGTTTAGCATGTCAGAGGGTGCTTGCACCCATCGTTAGGGTAGTAGTAGTAGTAGTAGTAGTTTTGATTATTTTACTAGGGGAGTCCCTACAGTCTACTCCCTTTTTACTGGGAACCCTAGGTGAAGTTTAACCACATTAATGAACAGAGCAAGAGTGTGGGCCTGCCGACAGTCAGCTGGAAGAGAGTTCCACCTGCCTGCCGCCAGAAAAGAAATAGAGCGCATGCCATACTGCGTATAAACGAGTGGAAGAACTAAGGCTCTTTGTGCCTTGCCCAGGGTGCATGCCTGGTGACCAGGTGCAGTTGCCCGAAGCTGGTACAAAGACTGAAGAAGAGGACTAGCAAGATGCTGGGCCAAGCAGTGGTACACAAAAACATAGAGCTTGAGGCTAATACGCTGTTCCAAAGAATAGAGGTGATATAAGCGAAGAACTAGTTCAGTGGGCGTGGTACGATCGAGTCCAAACACTCTCTTCATTGCTATGTGACTAACGGTCACAATCCTATTGTACAGAGTTGTGCTTAAACAATGTAGGTAAGCATTACTGGCATAGTCTAGGGTAGACTGAATAATTATCGTTGTCAAGTAGAATGTTCGCTTTGCATCAGTTGTGTAATGTCTACGGCCATGTCGGAAAACAGCAACTTTAGCAAAAACCGAGTTACACAATTGGACCTGTGGCTGGAAGGTGAGATGCTCGTCTATCAATAAACCAAGGTATTTGGCAGTGCTCGTAGGGGTAAGAGCCTTTCCTTTACAGGTCAAGGGCTGTGGCAACTGCGCTGCTGGCAGGCGTGACCGCTGCAGGATTAGAAATTGCGTCTTGTCGGGGTTCATGATGAGCCCCTTCAGATCTAAATGGACCTCCAGGGCAATTGGATCGTCCTGAATATCCTGTAACATAGCAGAAAGGTCCAGTCCGATGATGAAGAAGGCAATGTCATCAGCATAGAGTTGTGACATGCTGTGCGAATATAAATGCAAAAGAGCAGGGGACCGAGGACCGACCCTTGCGGGACGCCCCTGGTACAAGGCGCAGTCTCACCATGCTCGCCATTGACTATTACTTGTTGACTGCGGCATGACAGATAATCTGCAAACCACTGCAATACAGTGCCCCGTAACCCAACATCAGCCAGCTCATGGACTAACTGCTGATGTTGAACGCGGTCAAATGCCTTACTCATGTCTGCAAACACTATTGCGCATCGTTGACCATCGTCCAATGCTCGGTTCCATCTATCAATGCAGAGAGCAAGGGCATCCTCACAGCTGTGGTTGGAGCGATATGCAAACTGTTCCGGTGTAAGGGCAGAAAGCTCATTGTGATCACTAAAGAACTCCACAACCTGTCGATGAACGATTTTCTCCAACACCTTGGAGGCAAGTGGCAACAGTGAAATGGGACGGTAGTTTGTAGCTGACAGTTTGTCTCCGGATTTGAATAGAGGGCACACATGTGCGTGCTTGTACGCTGTAGGAAACACACCCGAGAGGAGAGACTGGTTGATAATTGACGCTAGCGGGGCTGCAATGGACGCCTTACATGACTTAAACATGCATGGAGGAATGCCATCCGAGCCAGCAGACTTGTAGGAGTTAAGATTGGTCAGTATGTCCATAACTGTCTTTGCATTTACTAAGGTGAAATCAGTCAGGGTGCTCGTTGTGGTAGCATCTGTCGAAGCAGGTATCTGCAGTGGTTGTGGCCGGGTTGGGTCATGAACAACTGCTGCAAACGTATCTGTGAGTTCTGGAAGTGGTGCGGCAGGAGTAGACTTTACAATGGCTCGGCCAGATAACTTGTTTAGTAGGGACCAATGTCCACGGGGATCACGCTTCATATTTCTAAATTGATGCTTGAGGTACTCTGACTGCAGGCGCCTGTTGAGGAGTGCCCCTGCCCTTCTCACGGCTCGATACTGTTGCACTAGCTGTTGATCCGAGGGATGTAACCAGACCTTTCTGTAGAAATGTTTGCGCTGCTGCAGAAGGTATCGCAGGTGAGGGGTTAACCAGGGTAACAGCAAACCCTGTCAGAGGGACAGTCAGTGTACGACGTAGAAATACGTAGAACGCAGTGGAGTTGCTACGGAGAGCGAGAATGAGAGAAAGCAAGTAAGTACTTATACTTATAGTATGCAACTAATTTATATCATGGTATTCGACAAACATGCATAACAAGCACTGTATCGTACCTTGTTGTTGTTGTTGTTGTTGTTGTTGTTGTTGTTGCTGTTGTTGTTGTGAGGCTCTCAGGAGAGCTGACCATCCACCATGACGCCCGGGGACCGCGCTTGTTTCACAACTGCAAGGGCTGCATTCCCACAGCAACTTCATGTGTCATCTGTGGCAGGGGCTGGGTCTCTTGGGGTAATCAACAGCGCCTGTGTTTTCTTGTGGTCCAGCATTAGTCCGCGGTCCTCCAACCACTGTGACAGGCCAGTGATGTCTGTGCTTAGTGAGGAGCACACTTGCTGGCAGCTGCACCAGGCGTTGATGGCAATGTCGTCTGCAAATTTCTGGTTTGTGGTCTGCCGGGGCAGGAAGCACTGAAGGTTTCGGATGTACAGTGTGAACAGGAGGGGGCCTAGGACGGATCCTTGTGGCACCCCTCGACTGCATGCGACGTATTCTGAACAATTTCCGCCCACAACTACGCGTTGAAGCCACTCACTCAGGTGACTAGGGAACCAAAGCTGGACAGTACCGCTGACCCCAATGTAGGATAGCTCCTGTGCCAAGATGATGTGTTTGACACAGTCGAAAGCCTTCGACATATCAACGAATATCACACCTGTGAGTTTGCGCTCATGCTTTGCTTTGAGCCAGTGATTGACAGCTATTACTAGCACAAGAGCGTCCTCGGTACTGTGGTTCTTCCTGTACGCGAACTGGGAGTCAGGGAGAATGCTGTGATCGGCCAGAAAGGATGTGAGCTGGGCTTTGACGATCTTCTCGAGGAGACGAGAAACGACTGGTGGTAGAGAAATAGGTCGATACGCAGACAAGGTTCAAGACTGCCACCTTTGAATAGCGGCGACACATAAGCAATTTTAAACTGATGGCGAACACACCCCTGACATAGCGAAGTATTGAAAATCATGCTGAGCGAGGGAGCCAGTATTGGTGCCGAGTTTCTAAGGACAATACCTGGCAAGTCATCACGTACAGCATCAGCATCAGCATCTCTTTTTTTCCGAACTCATTTAGCACATTTAGCACATTTTCTCTTTTCCCAACTCCAATGTTCATTGTATATACTATGTACACAAATAGGAATAGGCGTCAGGCGTTGGGTAATCCTGAAATAATGATTATTATTATTATTATCATGTCCAGTCGCCTTTAACGCGTCAATGGAGTAGAGAAGGGCCATAGCGTCCCCCGTCGAAACAGGCGCAAATTCCGTGAACGCTGGTGCTTCACGTTCGGCTGGTGCGTTGGCGCACAGCGTGGCTGGTCGTCCAGGGTCATGCATAACTTTACCAAAAGTTCGGGACAGGATTTCAACAGGTACTTGTGGGGGGCTTGAACTTTTCGCTCGTCCAGTCACCACGTTTATCGTATTCCAGAGCTTCCGTCCGTCCTTTCCGGCCGACTGCAGGCGAGCTTGGAAATACTGATCCTTTAGCCTCCGATCCAGCTTGCGCGTGGCTACGCGGAGAGTGCGGTGTTGCTCTCGCAGGCGGACATCGTTTGGAGAGCGTGAAAGAAGTCGGTGGGCCTTGTTTCGTTGCCGCACAGCAGATACAAGTTCAGGACACAACCCTGGACAGGTCAGCGCCTCGGCTTTCGAGGAGGTTTTAATTGTATTGTATTGTATTGTATTTATTTAAAAGGATTCTCCAAAAGCAAATGGATGCTTATCACGGAAGTCTCCCACATAAATATCGCAAGAAAAATGGGGAAATGGGGAGAGGAGAGTGGAAGATGAAGCATGGGAAGAAGGGAAACAAGTACCTAAATATCGAGGTATAAAAGCAGGAAAGAAATCGACGAGGGAAGAAATCACCTCTGCAGATAATAGCGGGACATTTAGATGAAAAAAACCAGCAAGGATTAATTTCAAGGAAAAAAATTCTCAAACGGAAAAGTTCGGAATTCCAGTCAGAGAATATCTATGCTGAGAGTAATGAGCCTTTAGAGCAATGCGAAAATTGACAGAGGACTGAACGCAGCGGATGTGTTCTGGAAGTTTGTTCCATTCCACAGATAAACTGAAGAGAGGGGATTTAAGGAAATGGGCGCCAGAACGAGGTAAAACTATAGAGGACGGGTGACGACAACTAAGGGATACATTGAATTTGAAACGAATTAGCAAAGACGGAAACTGGTAAAAGACATGATGAAAATACAGCAAGGACAGAATCTGACGACGCCACTTCAGGGATGACCAGTCACAAGTACGATTAAGAATCTGCTTCGGGGTTTCCCACTCAGGAGGGTGCCGGGTCTTACAAAGCAGATATGAACGAGCAGCAACGGCTTGCAGTCGGTCTAACGTAAGCGAATCTGAATGGGATACGGCGAATGACCAGACAGGGACTGCGTATTCTAACAGTGGTCGTACGTAACACTTGTAGAGCAAATTCACGGTTGAAGCAGAAAGGAAATGGGCCATATGGCGCAACAGAAAAACACGACTGCGAAACTTATGGGTGATAGATTTTATATGGTCAGAAAAATTTAGTGAAGGAGTGATAGTCACGCCGAGATGACAGTGGCTATCACCTTTCTGAATAGGCACACCGTTCATTGTCAAGGGGGATGACGGGCCGGGGGCTAATGCATATTTTTGAAAGGGTAGGTGGACGCATTTACTGGTGTTAAACGTCATGGCAGTAGCTGATGACCATTGACAACACTTATCAATGTCAGTCTGGAGCAATGCATGATGGATAGGAAGTGAGGTGTTTGCTGGAGAAACAAGAATTAAATTAGAGTCATCAGCAAAAAGGGATAGGGTACTAGAAGCAGGGGCATCAGGAAAGGAGTTGATGCACAGGTTAAAAAGAAGCGGGCCGAGATGGGAACCTTGGGGTACGCCAGCGGTGATGGGCAAAGGGTCAGAAAGAGTTTGGCCAATGCGAACGCAAATACTACGATCACTGATGAAGTCCTTCACCCAAGAACAGGCAGAAAGAGAACACCAACCTGAAACAGATTGAATAACTAAATGATGACTAACTCTGTCAAAGGCCTTAGAAAAATCAAGGAACAGCTGGTCACAAGAAGACTTAGAGTCAAATGCACGCGAAACAATTGAGGTAAGCTGTACCAATTGGTCAACTGTTGACCTCTTTCGACAAAAGCCAAACTGGCTGGAACTGATAATTTTATGGCTCTCAACAAACGAGTAAAACTGACGGCTAATCATAGACTCATACAATTTGGCAACTGCATTTAACAGCGATATAGGACGGTAATTGACTGGGTGAGAAGGATTACCTTTTCCCTTGAACACAGGTACAACAACGGCAGATTTCCACTCCCTGGGCTGAGTACTGGACAGCAAGCAGCGGTTGAAAAGGGCGGAAAGAGACTGTGACGTGACCTCAGCTGTTTCACGGAGGATGCGATTGTTCAGCAGTCCAGCGGTTTTACGTTGAATGGGAAGTCTGGATAGCGTGTCAAATACGGACTGTACAGAGAATGGTTGTATGGAGAACTTCACAGTGGACGTGGGTGTTAAAATACCAGCTGAGTGCAGGTCAGGTGTTAGCAGTGGCGCCTGGCTGTAGCTCGCAAACACTTTGGCTAGGAGATTCGTCTTTTCCGTATTACTCGTGGCTGGGTAGGCTTGGTTGTCATGGTAGAGGTCAGGGATAACCGGAGACGGGCGATTCACATTACAAAGGATCTTTGCTTTGCGCCACCATGTACGGGTTCCATGATGCTGAGCCATGTCTCTCGCCATCCTCTCGTGATAATGGCGTTTCGCCTTCCGGAGCAAGGAAGTAAGACAGTTACGTGAGAGTCTATACGCTATCCAACTATCTGTAGATCCGAGACGTTTGGCCTTGGCGAAGAGGCGATCCCGAAGCCGCCTCTGACGATGGTGAACAGCAGAGTACCAAGGCTTGTTCGATGGAAATGTGCTTCTCCGGACAACGGGAACAAACAACGATACAGAGTCTTCCAGCGCTGTGCGCCACAATGACCAGGCCTCATCAACTGTTTGCGCATTTTGGACGGCATCTAGCAAGGGTAGTTGCCACACGTGGTTGTTAAATGCTTGCCAGTCCGTGTGGGCAAAGTCGAGCCAGGTGTTTTGTGCAGAAGATATTTGGGCTGTGGAGCCTGCTGATCGGTTGTGGACGACATCGAAAACTACAGGACAGTGATCAGATACCGGTGGGAGGATGGTGAGATGGGAGACTGCTATTGGAGCATTAGTGATAACTAGGTCGAGTAGTGATGAACTCTTACCACTTGCGGAGTAGCGGGTAGGCTGTTGATCCACAAGTTGCGATAAGCCCAGATCATCCAGGGTGTCATACATGCATGTACCAGCAGGTGTATCAGGATCGGATGCTAGCCATTTCGAGAGGCGAGCGTTAAAGTCGCCAATGACAAATATGGAAGCTTGAGGACAAGATATTGATTGAATGCAGGTCCGGAGTGCGCTGCAGAACTGATCAGGTGGCTGCCAAGGAGGACGGTAACAACAGAACACAAACGTGGAGTTGGGGCGATGCTCTAGTTCTATGCACACAATTTCAATGGTTGGATCAGCAGGCTGAAGATCTGGACGATGTTTGGTAGCATGGGAAATGGAAGGGTGGAGGAGGAATGCCACTCCACCTCCACGTCGCACGGTATTGTTGTGACGGTCATGCCGGATAATTTTGTATTCAGCTGATGGTGTTAATATTGAACTTGTGATATCAGGAGTCAACCAGGTTTCAGTTATGCCCAAGATATCTAGTTGAGATGTGCAGAATAAGTTTTTAATCTCATCAGCCCGCTTCAGCCAGCTGCATGCGTTAACTGTGCAGATCCTGATACTCGACGGAGACTTCATATCAGGAATACAAGGTGAAAAGTTGAAAGTCAAAGGGGGCGGTTGGAATGGTGGAGCAAGAGGGTTCAGTGCGCTCACTTGCGATTGTCGGCCGGGAGAGAACGGGGCTGCATTTGGGTTAAGAGTAAAAGCGTGTGGTGATGTGGGAAAAAAGATGGGTGCGTGTGGATTCAACATCACAGTTTATGATTTCTTGGGGAGGGGTGGGTTCTTGAACTTCCATTCTCGTGCTGTTACATGCTCGGGCCAGAACTCGTTTTCCAGAACATTTCTTTCGTCATGCTCAGCAACTGTCAGATGTGCGTACAACGTGCCGTACACTGTTCTGGAGGGGATCAGTCTACAGCCAGTAACTTCCACATTCTTCTTTCTACAGTACGCAACAAGATCATCAGCACTGCAGTTGATATTGATGCCCCCAACGAATACAACTCTGCGTGCTATTTTCTTACCTCCACGCAGATCTGCGGGCTTCCTTTGGCGGTTGGCGGCTTCACGTACGATCGACCAGTCGTACTTGGTACTGACAGGCTTGTCAGTAGTACGACTGGCGTTGCTTGTTCGTGGTGCAGAGAGGGTACGACTAGCGTACGTCTCGCCCGGAGCTGCGGATTCAAGCCCTGTTGGTGCAGATGCGGGTACTGGTACACCCGTGGCGGGAATGTTTGTAGCTGCTCGGTACGAGTACTCATCCTGGAGGCTGTCGAGGGCGCGATTAGAGACATCGATGGGCTGGTGGTGTTGTGTCAGGGCGCGAAGCTCCTCCCTGAGTTCTGCAATGGCGGCATCTTTTCCTTTCTCCTTTTCTAGAGAGATTTTTCGTAGGTCGGAAACTTCTGCTACCAGGTTTCGGACCGTCTCCATCAGGTCAACCATTATCTTCGTTAGCGCAGTAGCATCAGTACTGGTACATTCACATCCTCCTGCCTGCTTTGTGACCCTGTGTGTGTCGATCTGATCGTCCAGTGGTTGCAACGTTCCCCTCAGGGCGCCTACCAATTGCACTCGGCTCAGGCCGGCCCATTTGACGTTATTGGCCTTTGCCAGTGACTCCAAGCCTTCACTATCCAAAATTCCGAAGTCAATGGACGCCATGCTCCCGGTTGGGGGAGCAAGACGTCAGACGTAAAAAACTCGCAACCACACTCGTCAACGACTACAGAAAATTTTTTTTTTAATGGGGCGTTACGATCTAGATCAGTAAATACCCTTGAGTACCATTCGGCGCCAGGGGCGTAGGAACAGGTCCGGCAGGTCTGGCGGCCGCCGGACCAATGTGACGCCAAAAAAAAAGGAAAAAAGGAAGAGGAAGCTCGTTTTCAACCATGCGGAGGGTCAAGTCCTACTTACGCAGTACAACTCTCGAGGAAAGGCTCAATCACCTGATGTTCCAGATTATTCACAAGAACCTGCTGGACGGCTGGTGCTAGACTTTCCCAAAATCGGCCTGTTTTTCGCCTATTCGGCTCGCTTATCATTGCATCAACATCATTCGACTCACTGAAGATCTCAAGATTGCAGTCCTGCAAGTCTTAAAGTGCTCGCAGTTTTTCCTCCACACTCGCCTCTTTCGAGATTCAACTCTTCGGACTGCCGGGTGACGACAATAATGTTGGCCACAAATGCGTAGTGATCGCTGACGTCACACTGGAGGACCTTGTACGTTCCAAATAGAGACTGAGGGGCGAGGAGAAGATCTATTAGGGTGGAACTCAATTCCGTTACTCTTGTCGGTGTCTGGATGTGGTTTTCCAGATCAAACCGCTGAAGCATGGTGTGCATACGACTGCCTCCCGCGCACATGTCTTGAAGTCACCTATGGCGACCACGCCGTTGCTACTTCGCAAGCTTAGATTGTTCAGACTGACTTCTAGGTCTTGCCATACTGCAGCAGAAGTGGAAGGTGGAAGGTAGAACGTAGCGAGGGTGATGGGTTCACCGGATTCTCTGTCTTCAAGGTGTGGATCAGATTTTCGATTGTTTCACTCTCGAGTTCAGCGTGTCTGGAAACAGCCAGGGTATCTCGACTGTATACAGCCATAACCAGGCAGGCACAGTGGGTTGGTCAAAGACCATGATTGAGATACGAGAGGTACCTGGTGTTCAAGTCCTGCCTGGGAGCGGTTTTTCCAGCCGCGCTGCTACCCACAGTCAACTGGGAACTTGTGGCCAGGCACAAGGGGTGCATGGATGCAGCTAATGGGGTTGCTCGGCACTTGTGCCAGCGGTTGTGTAGGCGCTGCATCTGCCGCTAGGGTTTATTGGGTGTTAGCGGCCGTCGTGAGTTCCCTTCGGGAACGGACACGATAATTTACTTACCGTATTTTCCGGGGTATAAGCCGCACCGGGGTATAAGCCGCACCCCCCTTTTTGAGGCAAAATATTGACTAAAAGTTGGTATTCGGAGTATAAGCCGCACCCACAACCAAGATTTTCACACTCATTGACAAATGGCCTTTCTACAAATTTATTATGGTTAGGGAGCTAAATACCATGTAAGATCAGATTATGAAGTGTTAGTGGACCACAGGTTGCTGCAGAGATGTTGGTGTATTGCTGTGTTGACTACAGTAGTACAGATCACTCCATGTCATCTGCACTATCTTCAGTCTCGCTGCCACTGATGTTGATCAGCAACACAGGCCTGAAGCTGAGTCGAATGACATGTCACATGACGTCAGCATGCATACTGATGTATGCTAAGCATTCATTCGCGCAAGCATATTCGGTGTATAAGCCGCAGGGGCAATTTTGGTCCGATTTTTATCGAAAAAAGTGCGGCTTATACCCCGGAAAATACGGTATACAGCTATACCGCCACCAGGTCTGTTTTTTGTTTTTTGTTTTTTTACTGAATACCACAGTACCATCAGATGCTGCACAGCGGGGGCGGTGGCATATTGGATGGAAGTGGGGGCGGGGCAAAAGTAACTCCTCCGACCAAAGGTCTCGGAATCATCGTTACTCCTGTGCGCCGATACATAGGAGAAAAGAAACATGTGCATCCAAGAGGGGAGCACCGGCTTTGCAAACGATAATGGGGAGAATTTGAGATTGGGATAGGACAAAACAATAGTAAAAGCAGTGCACCGTAGGAAGATGGAGTGAACTGATAATCGGATTTTAAGGCTGAGCGAAGGGGATCAAAGAGGGGTAGAAGGGAGCTGGAGTGCGGTCAGTATAATTAGGCTGGTGTGTTGGCAGAGATCATAGCCTGTCTGTGGCCCACTCCCACTTGCTGCGCCGCAAGTGGTCGTTGACGTTTTTCTTGAACGTGTGCATGCCTCTGCGAGAAGGGGGAGACTGCAGAAGGGTAGGTGGGAGCTGATTCCACGTTGCGATGAGGGAGCGGGGCTGTGCCCGCGATCGCGCCTAAAGAGTCTATAATGAGGTATATGAATGGATGAGTCAGAAAACGTACTATCAAGCCAAGTTTCAGCAATGCCGAAAATGTCTACACTGTGGTTGTTCATAAAGTTTTTGATTTCTCCTATCGTCTTTCTAAGGCAGCATCTACCCTCCTTCTTCCTCCCATTGTTCAATGTTTACATGTAACACTCCATTGTTTTGACTTACACCTGTTTCGATTTGCAACATCCTTGCTGTTTTAAAGTAAAGCTGAGCAGATTACGTTTAACATACTGCTTTCGGCACACAATCTCTCTTTGCGTAAAAAATGCTACAGCTTGATTGGTGGATTCACTATTGCCAAGATCCGGCAACGGAATTACTTGCAATGCCTGGATACATCGTGTTCAATTCAATCATTTGTGCTCTTCCTTTTTTTGTCTGAAGCGCTGCCAACACCTCGCTTTCCAAACTGTTTTCTGGGATTGCACTTGTGAACAATGACTGCATACACCATCTCCTGCTTACATCATGTGTGTGCTAAAATCAGGTGTCTGCCAAATTTCTCTTTTACCGGTAAGTGTTTAAACTCTACCAGGTACATGTAGTCGTCAAAGTTCTGTACATGTGCCATTATTTGACGACTCCCTAATCTCAACAACAAGACTCCCTGGCAACAGCATTGTAGTGTATTGTGTTGTATTGATTTATTTGAATTCGCAGCATGAATCAATGGTTTGCTGGTCTTGACTCCACGCATGCATAGTATGGACAATTACAAACAAGTACAAAAGAGCATGCATGTATCAAAAACAACATGCAAAACGGATAAATTTCAAAATGGACAACCTGCAGTCTTGCACCATCGTGTAGCTAAAGTGAGCATTGAGGGTTGAGGCGTATACCTACTGCCCACGTCGCAGATGCAATGTACTTTTAAACAACATTATGTGATACAAGCATCAATGGATTAAAATGCAGTGCAACATACACTGGAGAAGAAATCAGGAAAATGCATGTGTAAAATATAGTTTTTCAAACCCAAACTGGAATACACTTTACATCAAAACTTTATAAAATAAAATAAATGATTATCCTATGAACGCATGAACGTATCAATGTACCAATCAATGTATCAATAGGTACAGTGAACTGCATATCAATTTGAAGAGACGTGAACTACCATTGATGAAGTACATGCGATATTTTAGCAACTTATCTTATCACTTTATACCATAATATGACAAACACAATGAGACCAACTGAAACAACAAAAGATTTACGGAGTACTCTTACATTTGTGACTATTATGAGATACTGGGAAAAAAGGGATATAAAGAAAAAGAGAACAAAAGTGCAGGAATTGCGATTGTAACTAAGACCTAGTTTCTTGCCTGGTATGTTATGTATATCAGTGTGATGGCTGCAAAGATCTCCGTCATTAACAATGCTGTTACGAGAGTGGAATAAATGATCGCCTTGTTCACCCGGGACATACATGTAGTTATTGTAGAATCAGTACCATTCTCACTGCGGGCCGATGGCGTGGAGTTGATGGATGTACTTGTATCTGTGATGCAACTACTACGATCTATGGTGACTGCGGATGAAGAGGTTACGGAAGCTGGAGAAGAATGTGTACAAGTTGGCAAGATTCAAACAAGTTTAAACAACGAGTGTTATACAATGGCCATAATTGTTTAAACTGTCACCAAACACATCAATATCCTAGGACATGCATCGGTTTGATGTAGTAAGCACTATTGGCACATCCATCGCACAACAACTGAATTCAATATAAACATCATAGAAGTAAGAATGGCTGATGGCAACTCCTTCATGCAAGAGAGCATAGTTACTTTTCATGATGCATTGTCATTACAGAAGTAGAACAACACCTCCAAGTTTCAAGCTGAGTCACCATCAGGTGGCTTGCATGATGATTGATTACTGTGAAGCTTGGAGTCGGAGAGAACGACTTCGACTTCTGTGCTGGAGAAGTCTACTTCTGTGTACTAATCACTATTATTCCCGTAGCTATGCAAAATACGTTACTTTAGCAGCGGCGGATCCAGAGTTCACCTGAGGGGAGGGCGCGGGTAATATTCATGACAGGGGAACCTACATGTATGCAGTACCTGTATTTAGTACACATTACGACATAGCGGCTATTTTACGTCATAGGCTTAGCGACGTCTGGCGCTAGCCAGGGTCCACGTAGCTTTAATTTGGTAATTAGAATAAGTTCTATCTCTCACTCTACGGCACTGGTGTGACTTAAGTAGTCACCTGCCTGCCGCCACCAGGCGCAGGGCTTGCCTACCGTCACTGTAACCTGACTGTCAACTCTCCTTCTCTCCCTCATTCTCACCTCCTTGTAAAACTGACACCATCTGCACCATGTCTCAAGTACATGAAATGTCACACTAATGTCGCGCTTTTCTACCTTTGCGCGCTTTGCTTTGCTATCTGGCTGGGTATAATATTGGACCCAGATGATGTGCAGGTTATCAGTTGTGTTGAGTTCGAAAAGGACGATTACTCTCCAAGACATTTTGGAAAACGGGAACTGGTAGATGGGACGACATTTCTTAGAGACAAAGAGACAGAGACCAAGACGAACGAAACGACTACATTATGGAAGAGAGAGAGAGAGATCAAGTGAGGGCAGCAAGATAAAGGGCCTGGGTAGCTATGGCAAATATGGGCGCGCAAGTAGCCACCCAGGCCAACGGAACAAAAGGTGACAAAAGGTGAGTACGAGGGCGCATGCAGGTCAGCTTTGAAAAGGTTGTACAACGTACGGGAGGAGGTACGTAACAGTTGTCTGAAGATTGCCTTAGCTTTGCTATGTGCAGGATGAACCCAGCGTTAAAGCAATCAACTAGCCGGTTGTCTCTGTTCTCTTCTGCCTTTGTGGCAATGCTCCATCGTTGTGGTGTTGAGTACTCTAGGCAATCTGGGAACTCTCGTTATTGTGTACTCCATGTGTCATAAATGTACTCTGCGCGTTGTATCTGTACTCCGAGGGGCATGTCTCTGTTATAATAAGTACACTTAGCAAAAAAACGCTAACGCTATTTTCGATGCTATCTACCCCAGACCAGGGAAATGATGATAAAGTTCTGCGTTGAAACCTTATTTGGTCGAAAATAGCGTGAGGCTTGACGATATCTGCTTTATCAGCATTTTTACTGGATGCGTGAGTTTTGACAGGACCCTGGGATAATTTTTGTACTGCCGCGGAAGTTCAAATATTGAGCCACGCGTGTGTGGAGGAAAGGCCTCTTCCTCTTTCACTTTGCTTTCACTTTGCTTGTTGTCGCGTCAAGCTAGACTAGCTGTCTGTCATCATGAGTGACCTCGTTTTTTCGCCAGGTTCCCCAGCGGAACAGCCTGCTGTTGCTCAGCACCACTCGCCAGCCAGCTCATCTTCTTCTGCCTCCAGCACCGGAGAGGTAACAACGCCAACGCGGGAGGTCTCCAGAACTCGCTTCTCGGAAAAAAATTGAAAAATTTCGAATCGTGCCAGGCTGGCAAGGACTGTTGCCATATCCACCATGGCAACGGTTCACGTTGAAGTAGCGTCAGATTGCTAAGGCATAAATTCTATTTGACGCAAAATTCAACGTTCACTTTATCCGTTATCGTCTCAATGCTAAGGGTACCTTACCATATTATTATACCTCGCGTCCTCCGTCAATACACCATGTTTGTTGTGTGCAAATTTCATCCTCTCTGTTTTTTTTCACGTCTATATTGGGCATGTAGACCTCTCTCACATCCACTGCTAATGGCATGTGTGAAGATTCAGACAGAAAGACACATCATCCAAACATGAACACACTCAATACTTGCCATTGTTACCTGGCATGTCTGGCATCAAAGGTACCGTGGTAGTCGGTACCTTTATATTGAGCATGTCGAAAATGGATTCACCTGTACAAAGGGCAGTCCAGCACATTACAATCCGTCATGTGATTAGGTGAGTATTACCTATACACAGTTCTGGTACTGTATTTCTCCGTAAATAAGTTCTCCCCAATGACTTAGTACCCCTTATAAAAAAATACACTTTCCACTGCCGAGGTTATCACCCCGAAAGACAGTTCCCCCCGAAAGATAGTAAGTTCGTACCCGTCCTACATGTACAGAAACCGTACAGTACATACATCATATGCACGGTCAGTAGAGTTGCGAAAGATAGTACCACCAGGGAATATAGGCCAATATGGAGGGGGGGGGGGGCGATAGCCAGCCATGGGCTGTAAGCAAAACAATGCAAACAAATTACAAATTGCAGGAGGCAATAACTTACACGGGCCGAGGAAAAGAGAAACAAAATCTGAATGAAGAATTAGCAGTTATTAGAACTCAAGCCTCATGTTGACCTTGAAATCATTTAGCGTACAAGACGATTTTACTGATAGAGGCAGGGCCAGCCAGAGAGAATAGGCAGTGAAAAACGGAGATCTGGTATAAGCTGATGTTCCGGCTTTAGGCAAAGTGCAGGAATTGCGTGTAGGACGAGTGGGAAGAAACCAGTTATATTTACGCAAGTGTGGCGGGGCTTTGTCAAGACGAATGGAATGAACGAACAATGCACAGTTTTCGATCCGTTTGACTTGAGATGGAGAAGGTGTGAACATAATTATCATGCAGCTCGACAGAAGGAAAGTATGATGGTTTGCGGAAAAGGACTTTCAGCATCCTCTTACTGTGGACTTCCAGGGTACTCATTAACGATTTACTTAGTAGGGATGACCAGGCGGTTGAGCAATAGAGAAAAAAGGGGAGAATATAGCAATGATAAAAAGGCGAATTCAAGCGGTAGGTGGGAGCAGTGAGAGACGAAGTAGCCAACAGCTTTACTGACTTTGCTACAGATATAGTCGACATGTCTAATATACGATAAGTCTGAGTCAATGACCAAACCAAGATGCTTGTGTTGCTTTACCACTGTGAGGTCTGTGATGGATCCGGGAAGAGTGAATGCAGGGGTTGGCTCTGGTGCGTGTTTTTGGCCGTGATGCCAAGACCTCAGGTCGGCAGAGCCATCAATGCCCCAGCATCACTGCTGCGTCTTGGTGCAGCCCCTACACCGTTGTTGTCACGTTTGTCATAGTACTATAGTCTCAGTTTTATGAAGAATTTGGTAGCTATCATATTGGAGAAGAATCATGATTTGCAGTATTCAGTAGTCATGGGCCAGTTAAGGTAGCAACCTGGTCGTAAATTTCATAATTATGGCATTCAATTGACCGTAACTTTGGTGTCTCTCAATGGATTTGAGTGAATGTTTCACCACACACTCCTGCCACTATGCTGGCCCTCTGGACATGATTTAAAAATTCTTGCGCCTCACTGACAGGCTTTCCAGGCCGGAAAAACTCAAAATTGCGGCATAGTACCACGGTGTGCGAGCCACCTAGGAGCCAAAAAAAGCATTTACATTTTTTTCACATGCTCTTGCCCATTCTGTCCGTACGCGGGATCCCAACCTAACAAAAGTCCAGAAGCAGCCATGGGTGGTGGGATAGGGCCCCTCAATTTGGCCCTGGAGTGTAAAGTAACGATTTTCATCAGTACTTTCGTATCTCATAACTAACTAACATTACTTGCATCGTCCAAGTCATGAAATACTGACTCAAAGGCATGCATTACGCATGCATACCAGTGAACTAGCGGTACAACAATGATTTTTTTTAAAAATGCCAATACTAAAAAAACCCAAAAACGATCAAGTACAAGATGTCTACAGTGGGCTTGAAGAGCCCAAAGAATGGAGCTTGTGCGCTTGCAGACATACTGCACATGGGATGACCACGACAGTTTAGAGTCAATAATAACGCCAGTCGCTTATGCTCTTCAAAAATACGAATAGCAACACTTGAAGAAGGAAAACAAAGTGGCAGGGAAGGGGGAGAAGGGGAAATATACATAGCTGCCGTTTTATCAACGTTTGGCTGCAATTTCCAATCATGCATCCAGGTTATAACCTTGCCAATGCTATCTTGCATGGCTTCGTGCAGTTGTATAGGGCAAGCATTGGAGCAAAGCAGAGCTGTGTCGTCAGCGAAAAGGCTGACACCAGGGGCAATATCGGGGAGGTCATTAATATACAGGAGAAATAGCAGTGGCCCGAGGATTGAACCCTGGGGGACTCCAGAAGTAACGGGTAAAGGCTCCGATAACACAGTTGAGAGGCGTACAAGCTGATGTCGGTTAGAGAGATACGATGAGACCCAGCCGATAGCCTTGCCATCAATGCAATATACTGTTCGCAGCTTAGCTAAGAGACCCCTGTGCCAAACAGTGTCGAAGGCCTTTGCGAGATCGAAGAAAACTAAACCAACATGGTTATGGGCGTTCCGGGCGGTGTGGATGTCTTGCACGAGGCGGGTAACCTGGTACCTGGTGGAGTCACCCCGACAAAAGCCCGACTGCGCTGGCGAAAGTGAAATGCGAACATGATCATAAATGATGTCATATACAACACGTTCGCACACTTTTGATAAAGTAGAGAGCAATGAGATAGGGCGATAGTTGCTGGGGGTGGTGCGTGGTCCTCTATTTTTGTAGGTGGCCACGACTACCGCAGTTTTCCACATGGCTGGGAATTTCCCTTCGCGAAATGACAGATTCAAGATAATTGACACAGGATAGGCAACAGACGGAGCAAGAGCTCTCCAAACTTCGTTGGTAATTCCGTCTTGACCAGGGGACTTGCCAGTTTTCAGATTACGGAGATATTTCCTCACTTGGGCTGTACCAGTCGACAATGATAGGAGGGACGCAGGTATTGAGGGTGAAGGGGTGAGTGGTGGTATAGGCCACGTAGGGTCGTCAGGAAGTCCAAACGACGTAAACTGCGTGTTCAATATGTCTGCTATGTCTGCGGGATCTGTTGCTACCGGGCCGTCTGAAGCTGTCATTGATCGGATCGGCTCCCCACCACAGTTCTTACGGAGATGGCGGAGAAATTGATGGAGACTAGGGCGATCATGGGAAGACAGGGTGGCATGAACCGACTGTACATCCTGACGATGGAGGGTACGTGACAAACAGTTCACTTTGTTTCGCTTGCGCTTAAAGGCAATGAAGTTTTCACTGGTTGGATACTTCCTATAAATGCTATACAAATCTCGCTTCAGTTTCACAGCCCACTTGAGGTCCGGAGTGATCCAGGGTCGGGATGCATCCCGCATAGTAGGACGAGGCCTAATGTAGTCTCCTGTCCGCGAAAAAACTTTGTAAGGCAACAGATGACGATGGAATGCTGACTGTAGTAAAGCATCAAACAGGACAATGGCATCATCAACATCAGAATGCCGATGAAGTAATGACCAGTCCAACCTGGATAAGTCTTCATTCACAACCTGCCAGACACGGGTAGGCACTTGTTTATACCTGTACTGAGCCTGGGGATGGAGGGATGATTTAGCAGTCGCTTGTGGTGTCGAGCACGATGCATAGTTGAGCGTACAAACAACCTGCAGATGATCAGATGTGCCAAGAGGAGCTGCGTGGTCGACTGAGAGGACATGTCGGGGTTTGTTGGTTACCAACAAGTCAAGACACGAGTTGGCACCTGCTGATGAAGTGTATGTTGGGAAACTCACTAGTTGTTGGAGCCCAAGCATTGAAGAAACTGTCTGTAGGTTGGTACCGGCTGTAGAGGTGGAGTCAGAAGAGCACCAATCATTATGTTTGGCATTAAAATCCCCCGTCAGGAAGAAGTCACACTCGTCATAGCAAGAGGACTGTATAGCATCGACCAGCATATCCGAGAAGAAGGACAATTGTTCCGCCGATTGGGAAGGGGGTCGATACATACAACATACAAGAATAGGGTTAGGGGTGCATTGAGACTTAACTTCCACCCAGGCAGATTCACAGCCCTGACGCTGTAGGTCGGGTCTGTGCAGAATATGTTGAAAAGCATCAGTCCGGACAAGCACAGCGACACCACCATATCCTCTAGTGAAAGAGTGTGCATTTCTGTTCTCGTGTGCTGGTCTGTCTCTTCTGAAACAGGAATAGCCCAGTACATGCACGGAAATAGATGGGCACAGCCAGGTCTCTGTGAGGCAACCGATACTTGGCTTAGTGCTCTCCAGAACAATCGAAAGTTCAGCTAATTTATTGACGAGAGACCGACAATTCATGGTTATCAGCTTTAGGTCGGATTCTGATCTGGGGTAGAATGGGGTAGCATGCAAGTTGAGGGAAGACATAGACAACATGATTATGATGGGGAACTATCACCACCACGTTCAGTCACGTTGGTACCGTCGACAAAGCGCCACTTACGGACGGTGTGGCTAATTGTTGCTGGCCAAAATCCTGTACTGAGTATTTTGCATTCATCCGTCGCTAGGACAGTCAGTCGTGCATATGCTGTGCCAAAGGTCCGGGATTCGCTAATACTGCAATTGAGCACCTCAACCTCACGGTCCTTGCACCAGTCAGTGCTTGCGTTAGCGCTACACTCCATGTGGACATTGCCCACGTAGAACACAGATTTCGCGACTTTTTCTACGCCTGTGAGGATGTTGGGGTTAGCTGGGGCCACAGGCTTCATGTACCGGGACGTGACCCGACGCCGTACAACTTCGGCCCAGCCATCCGAACTGCTTCCCGTATATTCACCTGTACTAGTTGTAGCCAATGTTGATCTGGTTGGTGCAGCCGGTGGTGTTTCAGTGCGTGATGAGGTCTGGTGTACATGTGTCGATGTTTGGGAAGTGCGGGTACGGTTGGTAGAGTGTGCGTTGGGGGGAGTCCGAGTGACGGTTTCCCTCACCCCAGCCCCTCTAGTACTAGTACCTGAACTACTCGTTCGTTCGAAATTTTCGAACGAATTACTCGAACTAATCGTTTCACCCCTACAATCATAAGCAACAAACATCGCATTCCGCATTGTACGCTTTGCGCAACCTGTGTCCAGTCTTTCTAAATTCTGTTAAATCTTCCACACTGTTAAGTGTTAGGAAACTAGAGGCCATATTCCCCGTACTGCTCATTTTCTCTCCGAAACTCAACACTCGCAAGCCAGATATAAAAGAAAGAAAAAATCATCAGTCACACCACCGTGACTCGAACCAGGGACCTTGCTATTCACGAGCAATGCGCTAACCAACTGAGCTACAGTATGACTCTTATCCACAGTGATGGTAAATCTATCCTTCTTCGATTAATCAATATCTGGCTTGCAACATACTGGCAACTCACACCAATCAAGAGGGCCCTCGGCCATTCGCTTGATATCATGGGGAGCGCATCAAGCTATGTCCACAGCGAGCAAATACAAAGTTGGTTAGCGCATTGCTCGCGAAGAGCAAGGTCCCTGGTTCGAGTGCCGGTGGTGTGACTGATGATTTTTCTTTCTTTCATATCTGGCTTGCAAGTGTTGAGTTTCGGAGAGAAAAAGAGCAGTACGGGGCATGTGGCCGCTAATTTTGTAACAAAGTGAAATTCTCCGTCAAGGTCAAATTTGAAATCTTCCGGACTGTTCCGCCAGTGTTAACATCATGGCCACCTCGCGGTGACTACTCCCCAGTTTGCCTATTTTTCACGTCAGTCAGGACACACCAGGATCAAGCAATCAAGGTATACCAGTCAGGCACAAGTTTTCATATCCTTCGAAATTTTGAAAAATGGTTCAGTGAAATGAAATGAGTTGTGAATTTGCAGTGCGCAGGGAATGAGCATGTGTGCTCACCAATTCTCTTCGAAATTTGTCAGTCAAACAGAATGAGAATGTGTTAGGATGGGACCATATCACTTACATCTGTGTGCGGATGTCCTGATATAACCAGGTCTACACATACACCGGTCTTCATTACGTGCTGCTACCAAGTTGTTGCTGTCGTTGCAGTAGACTGTGATAATAAACACAGAAGCACATTAAACTGCAACAATGAACAGAGAGGCACATTAAACTGCAACAATGAACAGAGAAGCATATTACACTGCAGGAAAAACTGCTGTCTGGGTTGACAACATTACACACGAAATTCCGGTGGACCAAAAAAGTGATAAAATATCTCTACTCACGAGTTTCATGCTGAAAAGCAATCATCAGGAGACTGGGGCTATAGTCTGGGTTGTGTGGTCTTATTCACTATAGGTGTTGTCCCATGGCAGGTATGCAATGCTAGTGTGTCAGCGCGAAGGCAGTATAAGCGATCAGTATAGTGTTATGCGGGTGGCATGGGAGTATTATGAAGGCAGTGTAAGTGATCAGTGCAGTACTATGCGGGTGGCGTGGGGATATTATGACACCGGCCATGGCGCTACCGGGCCGCGGGGCAAAGGAGAATACAGGCAAGATGCTACTCATGCCATTTTGGCTTGGTGAGAGTTGGCACCAACTCGGGGTGCTACTGACTCGGGGAGGGCGCTAAGTTATAGAATTGCAGAGGTAGAACTTTGACTCGTGTCGGAACTTTGACACCAGCTCTGTGCGCTTGTTGAGGGACGTTTCCTTGTCTGCATTGCTGATGTATAGCTTCTCTGTTAGGCACAGGTCGCACCGCTTGGTGGTGTTGGTGTAGGGACGCGCCCTGCATCGGATCGACCAGTCGACTATTGTCATTACATGTCTCCCCTCGTCAGTACGACATCAACTACTAGACAAACCTCATAAGTAGACAACAGTCAAAAATCCCCTGACGCCTGAAAAATCCCCTGACTCCTGAAGTGTGTACATTCACGACAGGATAGTAGATAATACTGGTTATAAGACAAGAATTTGAAACTAGCGGGGTTATTTACTAACGACGGTAGACCTGTATATGTACTAAGATGAGCCATACCAAGGCAAGCATGTTGGCTTTAGCCTACTCTAGATTACCTGATCTCTTGTCAAAATAATACAAGCATACATGTACTTCGAAGTACAATTTCATGCCTTTGTACTATAAAAGGCCATGTCCATGATAAGGCCCATCACTGCCCCAGCCAGATAAGCCCACGCTTCTATCGACGAATTCTACAGTCAGTGATGTTGTTGCAAAGCAGACCACGATATCTGTTTGAGGACACACACACAGAATCAATAGTATTGTCTTTGGGGTTGGTGAAATAGTCTTTTGGCATCCCTGAAACGAACATCGTTCATTTGAGGGCAAGTGGTTTCAGCTAAAATCTCAAGTCGACTGACAATGTTCATACATATTAATTAACATGCTATTTTCGTCGTCCAGCATAGCAAGCTGCGCTCATTTCAGAGGGTGGGGAGGGGATCCGAGTACAAAATGAACCATGTTCGTTTCAAGGACGACTAAAAACTATTACTCTGATCAATGTGATAGAAAACAACTGCTGAGATTGCTCAGTCCACTGTGTGTGGAAATCCTGAGCAGAATTTGTCACACACATACATAGAGTACGTCACTTGATGCTAGCAGAGCGGGGCACTTACGAGACACGCAGATTGTTGGTCGTGCCATGGTGCAGGAGTCTTGACCTACTGTGTTGGTTGATGGTTGGTAGGTAGTGCAATGAGACCCATTAGTGACGTTGGTATATACCGGTATGTAGCTGATGTTGTTGTCATGCAAGACTTGCGATGTGTTCAGCAGTTGTGAGGCACAGCTGAGTTGCTGCCCGTCTGTAGACAATGGCCGACCACCATATTGTTGATAGCACGTCTGGTTTGCATGATCTGCTGAGAATGAGATGCTATGGTATGTATACATGTGTGAGTCACACACTATAGAAGCTGCTTGTGTATCTACAGCCAAAAACAAGAGTAGAACGGATATACAATCATGTCGTCTCAGACAGTGCCATACTTTACGCAGAGTTATGGTTTCTGCCAAGAGCTGTGTATAACACTTGTTCATACCTGAGACACTTTATAAAACTCGCTTTACCTACTTAAGTACAGAACTGGGGAAGCCAAGCAAAAACGAACTGTCGCAAACCGAAAGTCATTATCCTCCAGCCGAGTCTAACACGTGCCGTGACCTTTTTTTGGTGGACTGTTCTTTCATAACTCATAACTTACTGGTCCTTTCTCTTTACTTACAATATTGGCTTAACATTCGAGTCTTGGCTAAATTTTCATAGTGTCTTTCAATTTCAGAGTGACTTTCACTATGTTTGGCCATTCTACGATATCTACCTTCACTGATGAGAGTTTTGTAATCAAAACAGCTGAATGAAGGAATTCAGTACCAACAGATGTGTCGCTTTGCTGGTGGTGTGCTGTGGCAACGTCGTGTCGAGGTCGGCTGGCGAGTGCAGTTATGCTGTGGTGGTTGATGAAAATTACTTCCCCTTTACACAATTAACCCTTTCTATGTGAGCCATATTCCCCAGCAAGTTATCTGCGATTTTAGAGCAATTGTACACTTGAACTAGTTTTGCATACACTGCCGCAACCAGCTCAATCCCGATTTCACTTCACCTTGGTGGATTTTCATGATCCATGGCTCGTTTGAAAGATCAGGATCAAATGAAGCTATCCGTAACGTTTTCAGCACAATAAGCATGTCAGGGTTACTTCCATGTCCTCTCCAAGCTGCCCTACGATGCGTCAGATTCCCACAACTTCATCTCACCCTTTCATTCACCTCTTTTCTCAAACTCAATGGATTTTCACCATTCAAAGTGCATTGGAAAGTAGAGATGCAAGCTCTCATTTCCCCACCCATCGCACATATACTGGGACCATGGGAGATCAAAAGGCACCTGAAGAGCCTCCCGGTTACTTGTTGATCGCCAGGGAACACATTTTCTTGGTTCGTCTTGTTGCGGCTCGTTCAAACTTTGCCCTATTGCAAAAAAACTTGGCATTCGGCCCCTTAGTATGCCTTACTAATCTGTAGAAAGGTCATGTCCACCCGCCGCTGGAACATGCCACCTCAGCCTGGTCCTACATGTATATCCTTACCAAAGCTGAACTGGAGTGTTGAGATACTTTTATCTTGAAAGGTAGCAGGGATGTTTTTGATGAGTAAGAAAGTAACGTTAAATAGGTATGAAACAAAGTCACAATCAAATGCCCTCTGCGACCTTGAGTCCTTACATTTTTGTAGACAAATCCCCTCTTTAGTTACATTACATTGAACCTTTTCCATGTGTCTGTCTGTCTTTGAGTCCCAGAAGACCGAACAAACTGAATGTTAACCCTTTCAGGGTCACAGTGCATTTACTACGTCTGGGCACTGAGATTCAGTGCATCAGTACAATTGTGGAGATAGCAACAAACAAATTGTCACAACATTTTTGTTTCTCAACGGATTTTCACAACTTATGGCTTACTGGAAAGCTCCTTTCCTGCTCGTCATCTTCCACGTCCTTTCAGAGCATACAGCACCTCGAGGACGCCCCTAGCCTCTCCAACAGTGTAACTACCGTGCGCCAGTTTGGCATCAAGACCACGCTCAACTATTTCCTTCGGTTTGGGGCTCATACTAAACGTAGAACTACGATTACACTTCGGAGCTTCGGCTTCAAATGTGACAGTGTGTTTGGCCTCAAATCGCTCTAGTTTTCCACAAATTTCCAGCGGTTTAAAGATAAAAATGAAAATGCACGCCTTTATTGCACCTAGCACCTCTTGCTTTCTTAGGCCTTTTCTTTCGCTTCTTTGCTGATAGGTTACCTTTTTCCTTTGTCTAGTATCCTCGAGACTTCAGTCTTCTACTGTCGCTATGGCAGTGTCTATTGTCTAATGATGACTCCAAAGCTGAAGCTTGCAGTCCAGGCCTAGGACTAGTAAGAGTTCCTACCGGATCGTCGAGCTGTCCGTGTAGGTAAGTGCTGAAGTAACTAGTTTGTGCCGATATGGAAATTTCGGCCTTTTCGGCGGCCAATGCTGATGTGACGCTGCGATGGTTCCGTGGGTTCGCAAGCGCCGACGAGTGCCTTGTTTCATGCCCCGAGTCACGGTTTCCCTGTTTTGGTCAGGGCGGCCTTCACGAGTTCAGCAGGCTCTGTCGAGTGCCTTGCCAACCTCTGCACCTAGCGCGTAACAACATCAACAGACGGCTTCCGACGAGTGCCTTTCCAACCTCTGTACCTACAAATAACTGGCATCCAACCCCATCGATGGACGACGCGGACATGGCGGATATGCGGCGGCTTCTGTCCGGCTTCTGTCACGCCAGTGGGCAGGCCCTGTCGCGTGCCTTGCCACACTCAAACCATCCGTCCACTGTCGATGGACGAAGGTCTCACCCGTGGGCAGGCCCTGTCGCGTGCCTTGCCACACTCAAACCATCCGTGCACTGTCGATGGGCGAAGGTCTCACCCATGGGCAGGCCCTGTCGAGTGCCTTGCCAGACTCTAGCCACTTTAACCATCCATCCACTACGGATGGACGATGGTCGACCAGTGGGCAGGCCCTGTCGCGTGCCTTGCTACACTCTAACCATCCGTCCACTGTCGATGGACGATGGTCTCTACAGTGGGCAGGCCCTGTCGCGTGCCTTGCCGCACTCTAACCACTCTATCCATCCATCAACTATCCATGGACGATGGGCTTGTGGGATTGCAAGCACCAGCGAGTGCTTTGTTTCTTGCTCCAAGTTGTGCCTTCCTTGTGTGGTCAGGCCAATTTCACGAAAAGCAGGCCCGGCCGAGTGCCTTGCCAATGTCTGTGCCTAACTCGCATCCACCCATGTTGGTGGACTGTGCGGTCATTTTAGATATGGTGGCTTCCGTCACGCTAGTGGGCAGGCCCTGTCGAGGGCCTTGCCACACTCTAACCATTAGTCCATTGGTGATGAACGATGGTCTCCTGGGTTGGTAAGCACAGGCGAGTGCTTTGTTTCATGCCCAGAGCCACGCCCATAACGTAATGCCGTTCCGCCATACTCATAGTGTTGTTTCGCAAATACAGTTCTACCTGTGTTCGCTTGCCCTTGTACCAAGCAGAATCCCGTATTGACCGGGAAATGTTTCTGCACCAAAGGGCTGTGGATCAAATGTGCATCCCTGTGTCAAGCGGAAGAACATTCTGGGTGTGTATATATTCCACGTTATGTACGATGAAATGCTACCCACAGTAGTACAACACAGATATTATGGATACTTGGACCGGCCGTTGTACGGAAAGGGCCACGCTGATATGCACATATTATATGGGCAATGCATTGATCCCAGTTATGGATGCGGCAGTAACCGTGCAAGGCATTGACTGACCAGACCAAGAAGGGGGGTGGTCCCTCGCGGTCCCCGAGGTGGGCACTAACTTGAGTAGTGGAAGGCAGTATACCACAAGTCATAACGTACATGAAGGCAAGTGTACATGACATGGCACTCTTGGCACTACGCTCAGCAGATAGCCGTGGAGCGCCCGCGTCCGTACTTGCTCCAGCTACCGAAGGTCAGACTGAGGTATGGCAACAGTGAAGTGTTATGTGCTTCACCACTTCGAGGTTGCTATCACAAAAGGTGCTTGAGCAATAGGAGTGACAGTACATTGTTGGCACTGCACAAATGGCAACCATTTTATGCTTATTTTTCATTGCTCACAGAGGTGCATCAGCCACCTCTGACACCGTGATCATGCTTCGAGAACCGTGTATCTACATACAGTTAATTAACCGGACGCCCATGGCGCAGCGGAAACTGTTCTGATATGGATCCATTTATATTATAGCTAGCAACCATAGCTAGCCACCAGATCAGTCTCGTACTGTTTAGTACTGATATGGCAGATACTCCGGCACTGCATGCACGTGTGGCTTGTGCCAGACCCACCGTGTACCAGGCTTTCATTACCAACAAGGGTTTGGCAGACGAGCTGAAGCAGCACCCATGCCCTGCCGTGCCAATCCCGTGATGGTGCAGCCAATGGTGCACACTACCAGCCTGCTCAGCTGTCGGTGACCTTTCACTGTTTGCCTTACTTGGTATGCTTACCAGGACATTTGCGTAAATGTACAAGTATAAACTAGATACAGAACAGATATACGAAGTATACACAACGCGTACAAGGAGGTCTTAGAGTTTGTTGCAACTCTGAGTTCCTTACTCAATCAAATATAGTGCTTCACATCGTGTTGAGCCCTCTACCCTGGCGAAAAGACACCTCTTTGTACACAAATGTACAGTTATAATATAACTGTACATATATTATATTATTGTACAACATGCGTAAATCATAGTCGCAATACAATTTCGTAACACTGCTTTCCTAGCGCAGAAGGAAATCAGTGAATACGTGATGTCTTCGTGTTTGCACCGTGGAGGAAGAACTTGATGACCTACATGTACATTATTCACCCTTGTCTTGCCGTAGACGTCCTGTGCACTCCCAAGGTCCATAACAATGTTGTGCAGTAGCTGAGGCAGACATACACATACCTGAGATCTACGGATATAAACTATGTCCAGTTCAAATGACCATCCAAGCAGCCATTGGCTTCGCATCCTGCGTCATCTCTACCATCGCTGAGCACCCGAATATGACGATTATGTCACCACAGGTCCCTTCAAGCTGGAGACTCAGTACGGCCACTTATGATGTTGCCAGCCTCATGGAGCCAATGTGCTATTTAACCATGAAGGACAGAAAGGTGATAGCCACTGTCATCTCGGCGTGACTATCACTCCTTCACTAAATTTTTCTGACCATATAAAATCTATCACCCATAAGTTTCGCAGTCGTGTTTTTCTGTTGCGCCATATGGCCCATTTACTTTCTGCTTCAACCGTGAATTTGCTCTACAAGTGTTACGTACGACCACTGTTAGAATACGCAGTCCCTGTCTGGTCATTCGCCGTATCCCATTCAGATTCGCTTACGTTAGACCGACTGCAAGCTGCTGCTCGTTCATATCTGCTTTGTAAGACCCGGCACCCTCCTGAGTGGGAAACCCCGAAGCAGATTCTTAATCGTACTTGTGACTGGTCATCCCTGAAGTGGCGTCGTCAGATTCTGTCCTTGCTGTATTTTCATCATGTCTTTTACCAGTTTCCGTCTTTGCTAATTCGTTTCAAATTCAATGTATCCCTTAGTTGTCGTCACCCGTCCTCTATAGTATTAGGGAGGTTTAGTCCCACGTAATCCGTGGGTACTTTACGTGGGTGTACCACGTGATACTCAGTGACCCACGTACAGACGTTTTCTGATTCACGACATACCGTGTATGGAGGCTCACCCACGTTCCGCCAGAACGTGGGTGAAAATCAGAATGGAGCGCATTGTGCGAGCTGTGAGGGTGCTCAGCTGAAGAAGTTTCCGAAGCACGAAATCAAAATATTGGATGAGCTTCTTAGGCCGGGGTAGCTTCGTCTTTGACCAGGTTTTGGCCTTTAGCTTCTTGCTTTTGTTTGTTCCGTGTGACTAAACACAACATTGCAACGTGGGTGCCCTTCATCCACTTTACGTGGATCACCCACGTACGCGTTTCCGTTACGTGGGAACTAAACCTCCCTATTACCTCGTTCTGGCGCCCATTTCCTTAAATCCCCTCTCTTCAGTTTATCTGTGGAATGGAACAAACTTCCAGAACACATCCGCTGCGTTCAGTCCTCTGTCAATTTTCGCATTGCTCTAAAGGCTCATTACTCTCAGCATAGATATTCTCTGACTGGAATTCCGAACTTTTCCGTTTGAGAATTTTTTTTTCCTTGAAATTTATCCTTGCTGGGTTTTTTTCATCTAAATGTCCCGCTATTATCTGCAGAGGTGATTTCTTCCCTCATCGATTTCTTTCCTGCTTTTATACCTCGATATTTAGGTACTTGTTTCCCTTCTTCCCATGCTTCATCTTCCACTCTCCTCTCCCCATTTCCCCATTTTTCTTGGGATATTTATGTGGGAGACTTCCGTGATAAGCATCCATTTGCTTTCGGAGAATCCTTTTAAATAAATACAATACAATACAATACAATACATGTGTCACTCGACCGGCATCCATCCGGTCATCCGGAAGTGGCTGGCGGTACACATGTCTATCGTTCGGCATGTGTTCTACAATTCCACACATGCACCAAGTGTCTGCATCGATCGTCTGCATTCTCCAGACATGGGCTGTGAAGGTGGTAATGTGCATTGACCACCGCCTCATTATTGTGTGCAGTCTGGTTGCGGCACACCATAGTGCAAGCAACGATCCGCCTCCTTGAGCATCTCGGGCTCCAAGTGAACCTACACAAGTCCGGCTTGTAGCTGGTGCAGTTCCTGGAATGTATGAGGCTCACCATCTCTTCCATCACCAAGCCACTTGAGGCGCCTGCACGCGAAGCGCCCGGACGTGGGGAAGGCGTTACCGCTAGCACAGCTTCACAGTCGATCATTACAGATTATAGTGGTTCAAGGATAGAGCTCCACAGCCTGGGCTGTGCAACCTCGATATATGGACTGACGATTCAATTGGCACGTCTCCATTACTGGGTCCGTCACTTTTCAGTCGGGGATGGCCAGCCAATCACTTCACAGGTCGAGAGCCCGTCAGTTCAGGACCCATGCACAGCAGCCAACCATAGCCACATGACTCTGCAGGAGTTAAACTCCATTCATCTACTGCTTGTGGTCTGCAAGCCCAAGTGCATCGCATAACGGGAGTACATTTGCATGTCGAGATCGATAATGTGATGGCTGTTGCTTACGTATCCAAGGAAGGAAACATTGGCTAACTATGTGTCTGTTGGCGCTACCAAGAGTACATAACTATTACTATTGGCGCGACCGCGCTGGCTCAACCTAGTCGCCGTCAATGTTCGGGACATCGCCCACGACCCGGACGACCGTCACTGTCTGCAGACAGCGGCAACTGCTTGTTGGACAGGCAGGTCCTTACACAGTTACATCATTGGTACAGCCCACTTGACCTATTTGTGGCCAGCCATAACCGCTAACTGGATCCGTATGTGAGTTAGCGCTCAGATCCTGAGGCCGAGGGCCAGGCTTCCTTGGTCCTTCCGGCAGACCAGAGCAGTGGGAGAATGCACTTCTGCACCCTCCAATCTGCCTCATCAATTGATGCCTGATGATTAGCGCCATTCACCATGTATAGCGAGTGCTCCTGGTGGCTCCGGTCTGGAGTTCATCGCAGTCGGACCAACTACTTAGCCCCCCCAGTGCGATGTAGGGAGGCAGTATAGACCAATTACCAATGCATCTTTCTCCTCTCTAGTCGCCACTCCAGCTCAGTGTCCCGGGCCTCTTGGAGTATTGGTCAGTCTGATGTAGCGACCACCCATTTGATGCCCGATGTCTATTACAGCTGGCCTGCCAGCACATGGAGTGACGGTTGTCAATGTTCTGGAGGTTCTGCAGGCTTGGGGACCCAATCACAATTGCCTCGGCCACGTCTGACGCTGCACATTACCGTGTAGATGGCGTTGACTTAGGCTCCCCGTTCATCTCCGAGCTTTGCAGGCATTCCACTGCCATCAACTCCCGAAGGTACCTGCTGTGTTCGCCCTTGCCTCCGTCAGCACGACGAATGTCTAGGGTTCCAGATCTAAGACCTTCCTGGTTGCCTGGTTTGCAAGGGACAAACTTCTTTGTCCACATTCCTGGCTCGAGGAATACTGTGACATTCTTCGTCTTCACTCCTCGTGTAACCCCGATTCCACGTCGGACCCTGCGGGTCCTAGCGAAATCTACGATTCAAACTGCATCGAGCTCGTGAGATTCAAGCGATTCAAATGATGTACTCATACATCATGCTGCCTTTCACAAATCATTGGGAAATCCCTTTGAATGACTTGAAAGTCACAAAAATATCGCCAGACAGAAAGTAAGAAAATGTTCAGATCAAAATCGCGCGTTCAATTTATCGCCGCTCGATCATTTGTTGCGCTAACGCCACACCGAAAAAACCTCTGGAAAGCCCTTTCTAAGACCGTTCCAATGAGCTATAGATCCTTGCGAAGAGACAATCCGTTCCAGAGTTATCGCTGTTTGTACAGTGATCTATCCGTGCGTACGGTACGTGGACTGTACAAAAAGTATAGCGCGAGTATACTCGTCATAGCCCAGACGCGATGGGGTCTGCATGACGAGTATACTCGTCATAAACCCGGAAAGGGTGAACTACCGTCATGTATGTGTTTTCCTCTCTGGTTTTCCACAAAGCCAGCATCGGCTATGGAACTGCTTACCGCCAGTTTTCACTTCTATAACCTATCTCCCTGAATTCAAAAATCCCGTCTTCCAGTACCTCCGCCCATACACTCACTACACTGATGGCATGCCAACCCCTGACTTTCGCGATCGCTGGACCTGCTTCTTTTCCTTGTTAACCTTGTACTCTTCTCTAAACACATGACATTTCTTTTAGTAGGAGATCCCATCGACATACCTAGAACAGTATTCTCCACATAATTATATTGAGTTCAGTAGATAAAGGGTTATCACTTAACCCTTTAAGAGCCACAGGAAAATTTCAAAATTCTGCATTTTTTCGTGTTCCTTGGATCATAGCTTCAGTTCTACTCACTCAATCCTCACAATCTAGGGCTTCCTGGAAAGGTCTCCGCGAGAGGAAGAGAATGAGGTCGATCATGATCGTCAGCACACCGTCTATCCAGCGCTAGATCGCAGCGACAGTACGAAAAATGCCCCAAATGTGTCCAATTGCGTCCCGCTCCAGATATTTCATTTTGCTTGATCGTGGAGTTCCAATTTTTTCGCTGTGTACTCTTGACAATATCAACAGTGAAACCCGTGCAAATTCGAGTAAACCAGCGTGACGAAAAGTCTCAAAATTCTCAATACTAAAGTCGCACTGCGCGCTTTTGAAATTGCCGCGATCGCGGCTCAACTTACGAGTGATTTATCTCAGGAACCGTAGCTCGCAGCGCTTCGCGGATTGTTTTGCCCGACAGGTGAGAGTTTTCTGTTCCCCCTGGATATTTCGATCACTGGATTTGAGCGAGATTGGACTGAGTTACGATCTTTTGAAGTTTTGCATTTGAATGCGTCGTTTACGACGCATTCAAGTATGGGGCGGCTCTTAAAGGGTTAAAAATCATTATTATAATTATTACTAAATAACCGACGAGGAGACAACAGTCGTAAAATAGCAATGTAAAATATCAATTGTGCACTCATAACCATGTATAAACAATTAAAATGAAACAATTCCAGAACGTTTTCGTGTGACCATCATCAGTGGAACATCGTGACATAGTAAGAATCCCTAAAACAACCAGTTATATAGCTAGAGTAATATGAAAAGAAGCGTGAGAATGCAGCACAGCTAGCGGTTATGCATAACGCGTGTAGTGTGAACCTTTGCTGTGTATCTGAGAATGGTAGCAGTAGATAAATGTGGCAGCTGTGAGTGCGTGTGAACAAAAACTGGTGAGTGCGTATTATTTATTTAAAAAGTGTGAGTGCTACAACATTTTCTTTTTGCTTGCATAGAACAGGGTCACGTGTGCGAATATATACAGCTTCCAACACCTGCAACTGCTTAAAGAAACGCGCGCGACAAATAACACTAAACCAGGAATCGTCAAACAACTTACGACAATCCGGACTGGACACCAAATGCTTGTAGATGGCAGACTTGCTCTTGTCGATGTCGAACTCCTCCTCGTCCGTATCACTCTCATCCTCCACTTCCTGTTCCTGCTCACCCTTGCTTTCCTACTGACCATCCTGCTCATCCCCATCATCATCCTCCATCTCCATCTCCTCATGCCATCGCTTCTTTCTCCTTGACGTGTTCACTGCCGCGCCCGTACTTTCACCTGCCACTACTGGTTCCGCCTTCTCCATTTTTCTCAGTCGTGTCTCCGCTAGTCTCTGGCTTCTCCTCAGATTCGTTTTTCCTCCATTTTCATTTCGTTCTCCTGGTGATCTTTCCGTTACCGCCGTCGGGTTTGTTAACGAACGATCGTCCGGTGGTCTCCCATGCCGTGTTGTTGTCGTCAAGAGTGACACCAGATTCATGTGTTGCGCTACTGTTGAGTCCGGTGTTGTATCCGTTTCTGGTTGTGTTGTAATACTGACAGGCGTAGTAGTAGGCAACGGGTGTTTTCGTGGCCTCCCACGCTTTGGCCTGCCTGCCCTGGCCGCTTTAGACAACAAGGAAAATGGGACGTGTTGCTTGATACGTTCGGACAAGTGTTGAAGCGTCCTGCCAACATACCGACTACCGCACTGTCGGCATTCAAAATGATAAATGAGGTGACTCAAATGATGGGTCGGCAGGACGTCCTTCAACACCGTGAACTTCGCTCTGTCTTTCTTAAGAACGGATATCCAGGATCACTGTTAGCAAAACTACTCACGAACAATGCGCCCCGTAAGGAACTGACAATCGGCCCGGCTCCTTGTTGTGTCTTCCTGTGCCTGCCTTGGAAAGGCGCGGAGTCGACAAAGGTCAGTCGTATTGTCAAGTCTATTGTCCAGAAGACGTACTATGCAGTGAATGTAGTAACTGTCTTCACCACGATACGTTCGTTCACGGTGTTGAAGGACGTCCTGCCGACCCATCATTTGAGTCACCTCATTTATCATTTTGAATGCCGACAGTGCGGTAGTCGGTATGTTGGCAGGACGCTTCAACACTTGTCCGAACGTATCAAACAACACGTCCCATTTTCCTTGTTGTCTAAAGCGGCCAGGGCAGGCAGGCCAAAGCGTGGGAGGCCACGAAAACACCCGTTGCCTACTACTACGCCTGTCAGTATTACAACACAACCAGAAACGGATACAACACCGGACTCAACAGTAGCGCAACACATGAATCTGGTGTCACTCTTGACGACAACAACACGGCATGGGAGACCACCGGACGATCGTTCGTTAACAAACCCGACGGCGGTAACGGAAAGATCACCAGGAGAACGAAATGAAAATGGAGGAAAAACGAATCTGAGGAGAAGCCAGAGACTAGCGGAGACACGACTGAGAAAAATGGAGAAGGCGGAACCAGTAGTGGCAGGTGAAAGTACGGGCGCGGCAGTGAACACGTCAAGGAGAAAGAAGCGATGGCATGAGGAGATGGAGATGGAGGATGATGATGGGGATGAACAGGATGGTCAGGAGGAAAGCAAGGGTGAGCAGGAACAGGAAGTGGAGGATGAGAGTGATACGGACGAGGAGGAGTTCGACATCGACAAGAGCAAGTCTGCCATCTACAAGCATTTGGTGTCCAGTCCGGATTGTCGTAAGTTGTTTGACGATTCCTGGTTAAGTGTTTTTTGTCGCGCGCGTTTCTTTAAGCAGTTGCAGGTGTTGGAAGCTGTATATATTCGCACACGTGACCCTGTTCTATGCAAGCAAAAAGAAAATGTTGTAGCACTCACACTTTTTAAATAAATAATACCCACTCACCAGTTTTTGTTCACACGCACTCACAGCTGCCACATTTATCTACTGCTACCATTCTCAGATACACTGCAAAGGTTCACACTACACGCGTTATGCATAACCGCTAGCTGTGCTGCATTCTCACGCTTCTTTTCATATTACTCTAGCTATATAACTGGTTGTTTTAGGGATTCTTACTATGTGACGATGTTCCACTGATGATGGTCACACGAAAACGTTCTGGAATTGTTTCATTTTAATTGTTTATAAATGTTTATGAGTGCACAATTGATATTTTTCATAATTATTACTGTATTCTTAATTAAAGCCATGGCCTTGCTGTAGTATACGTCGTGTGGACGTCTTGTTGGTGCATGCGCGTGTTGCTGTGGTGTGAAAAGCACGTGTCGAGTTCGTCAAGTCTTCGTCTTCAGTTCGTCATGTCTAGTTGTGTTTCGTCGTCGTGTCAATAAACAGTCTTCTAAATGTAGTTATCATCGTCCCTTTGTATAAATGTCTTTCCAGCTTTAAAAATGCACTCCGATCGCATAATGTAGTACGATAGGATCTCATTGCTGGATTCTTGTCTATCCTTCTTTCTTCTCTTTTTCTTTATTCCTTTCTTTCCTTTTCTTGCCGTGGTTGGCTATCACCCCTCTCTCGCACTTTGCGTGCCAATTGGTCATGAACCACGAGTTGAGTGAAATAAATAAAAATAAAATAAATAAATAAAAGTATAAGTGTGGAAATGGCACGGGACTGGGAGCAGATGGAGAAAAGGCAGATACAACATTGGTGGCAGCGGCGATGGAATTTGTTGTAAACGTCAACTTCTGGATTCGTCCTGCGTGGGCTTCGCTCCCAGTTTCCGATGTCATATCCAGTCGTCCTATCGTCAAAGCATCAAGAAGTTCGTCCGTGGTCCTCGTCCTTCATCATTCGTCTCTCTCGTCTCTTGTCAGTCGTCGTCACTGATGGTCCCGGACACGACGTAAAACTGTGCCCAGAAGTGGTCCCGGACACGACATAAAACTGTGCCCAGAAGAAAAACTGAAACACAAAAAAAAGAAGGGTGGAAGGTGAAGACAAGAGGCTGCAGTGTGAGGATGTCGACGCTGAGCAGCGCTCCTTGAGATGGCGGACGACATGGCAGACGGCATGAGGAGTTTAGTTGGTGAGAGGGTACGTGTGTTGTTGTGAACGTGATGAGTATGTGAGTTTTGAATTTTCTGTTCTCCCAACATTTTGTTCTTTATTATTTGCTCTACTCGAGGGTAAAGAGGCGCGCCTGCACAGCGCGTGTGTTCTGTGAGTTTTTTGATTTGCTCTTCTATAAGGATAACTAGATTCTGTTCTTTTTGAAGTAGTGGTTGCGACTTCGGCGATGATTTGTAAGAAAGGGTTTGCTCCCCACACCGGAGCTCGCGCTATTCCGCCGACTTTACTTGACACTTGACTGACTCACGACTGCCATCCAGAGGACACGAGAAGTGCATCGAACCTTCGACTCGGCAAACCTGCAAGAAAGCACCACTCCCTGCTCAATACACAGTGTTTCGGGGAATTCACCCCTCATCAGTTGAGCTTGAGTAGGCTGAGGAAGATTGTGCCTGAAGAGCACCACTTATATAGTGCTCTCCAGGCACAAACATCACCAGGGATACAAACTTACAGAGACGCTCCATTTCCAGCGCGACAAACACCTCGTGAACACCAGATAGCAGCGTGAGTCAGTGTCGCTCCTGGACGGTGAGACCAGACGTTGAGGACCCTCGGTCATTCGCAACGCTGTCACCTCCAAACCAACTAGTCGCAAGCCCGCGCTTGGCACAACAGTACGAAGTAGTGGTTGCGACTTCGGCGATGATTTGTAAGAAAGGGTTTGCTCCCCACACCGGAGCTCGCGCTATTCCGCCGACTTTACTTGACACTTGACTGACTCACGACTGCCATCCAGAGGACACGAGAAGTGCATCGAACCTTCGACTCGGCAAACCTGCAAGAAAGCACCACTCCCTGCTCAATACACAGTGTTTCGGGGAATT
Source organism: Sycon ciliatum (assembly GCF_964019385.1). NCBI lineage: Eukaryota > Metazoa > Porifera > Calcarea > Leucosolenida > Sycettidae > Sycon > Sycon ciliatum. The sequence goes on from NC_088643.1 coordinate 96,598,156, forward strand.
CACCCCTCATCAGTTGAGCTTGAGTAGGCTGAGGAAGATTGTGCCTGAAGAGCACCACTTATATAGTGCTCTCCAGGCACAAACATCACCAGGGATACAAATTAACTTACAGAGACGCTCCATTTCCAGCGCGACAAACACCTCGTGAACACCAGATAGCAGCGTGAGTCAGTGTCGCTCCTGGACGGTGAGACCCTGTGTATTGAGCAGGGAGTGGTGCTTTCTTGCAGGTTTGCCGAGTCGAAGGTTCGATGGACTTCTCGTGTCCTCTGGATGGCAGTCGTGAGTCAGTCAAGTGTCAAGTAAAGTCGGCGGAATAGCGCGAGCTCCGGTGTGGGGAGCAAACCCTTTCTGTTCTTTTTGTTATTCTTATGATTTGTGCTCTCACATTTTAGAATTTTGCGTGATCGTGAGGTGGTGTGTTGAGTGAAGTAGTTTAGAGTTTTTGAGGTTATCAGTTCCGACACATGTGACAGCGATCGTGGCTGGTGTTCTGGGTGGGCGGACAGAGTTTTTTTAATATTCTGCAGTGCAGGCAGAGAGGTATTTTATTTCTTGGTGTGAATGGTGTGGTATGATGGAGTAATTGGTGTGATCTTTTCCTCTTTTTACTCTGTTTTATTATTAGAATCGAGGGCAATTCTACTCTTGGGAGGGAGTTATGTTGTAGTACGGTATTTTGTATACGTCGTGTGTACGTCATGTTGGTGCATGCGCGTGTTGCTGTGGTGTGAAAAGCAGTCTTCGTCTTGAGTTCGTCATGTCTAGTTGTGTTTCGTCGTCGTGTCAATAAACAGTCTTCTAAATATAGTTATCGTTGTCCCTTTGTATAAGTGTGGAGATGGCACGGGACTGGGAGCAGGTGGAGAAAAGGCAGATACAACCATTCGAAATACCGCTGCTTTCCTAGCTATGCAGATGCAAAATGACTCACCCACTACGCCATACCATAAAGTCTAAGTCCACACCGAAATTTCAATCTAAATCCACCTGTTCACCCTTCCTCCTGGGCTGTAAGTTTGTTAGCATAGTACTTATCCCTTCATTTTTACAAAACATATGTCATTTCATTTATGAAGCCCATGGCTTTATACCTGAGACTGGTTTTATAATCGAATATAAGCCCATGGCTTTATTACTGAGACTGGCTTTATAATCGAATATCAGCCCATGGCTTTATAACTGAGACTGGCTTTATAATCGAATATAAGCCCATGGCTTTATAACTGAGACTGGCTTTATAATCGAATATAAGCCCATGGCTTTATAACTGAGACTGGTTTTATAATCGAATATAAGTCCATGGCTTTATAACTGAGACTGGTTTTATAATCGAATATAAGTCCATGGTTTTATAACTGAGACTGGCTTTATAATCGAATATAAGTCCATGGCTTTATAACTGAGACTGGTTTTATAATCGAATATAAGTCCATGGCTTTATAACTGAGACTGGCTTTATAATCGAATATAAGCCCATGGCTTTATAACTGAGACTGGCTTTATAATCGAATATAAGTCCATGGCTTTATAACTGAGACTGGTTTTATAATCAAATATAAGTCCATGGCTTTATAACTGAGACTGGCTTTATAATCGAATATAAGCCCATGGCTTTATAACTGAGACTGGCTTTATAATCGAATATAAGTCCATGGCTTTATAACTGAGACTGGCTTTATAATCGAATATAAGTCCATGGCTTTATAACTGAGACTGGCTTTATAATCGAATATAAGTCCATGGCTTTATAACTGAGACTGGTTTTATAATCGAATATAAGTCCATGGCTTTATAACTGAGACTGGCTTTATAATCGAATATAAGTCCATGGCTTTATAACTGAGACTGGCTTTATAATCGAATATAAGTCCATGGCTTTATAACTGAGACTGGCTTTATAATCGAATATAAGTCCATGGCTTTATAACTGAGACTGGTTTTATAATCGAATATAAGTCCATGGCTTTATAACTGAGACTGGTTTTATAATCGAATATAAGTCCATGGGTTTATAACTGAGACTGGTTTTATAATCGAATATAAGTCCATGGCTTTATAACTGAGACTGGTTTTATAATCGAATATAAGTCCATGGCTTTATAACTGAGACTGGTTTTATAATCGAATATAAGTCCATGGCTTTATAACTAAGACTGGCTTTATAATCGAATATAAGTCCATGGCTTTATAACTGAGACTGGTTTTATAATCGAATATAAGTCCATGGCTTTATAACTGAGACTGGCTTTATAATCGAATATAAGCCCATGGCTTTATAACTGAGACTGGCTTTATAATCGAATATAAGTCCATGGCTTTATAACTGAGACTGGCTTTATAATCGAATATAAGTCCATGGCTTTATAACTGAGACTGGCTTTATAATCGAAAATAGGTCCATGGCTTTATAACTGAGACTGGTTTTATAATCGAATATAAGTCCATGGGTTTATAACTGAGACTGGTTTTATAATCGAATATAAGTCCATGGGTTTATAACTGAGACTGGTTTTATAATCGAATATAAGTCCATGGCTTTATAACTGAGACTGGTTTTATAATCGAATATAAGTCCATGGCTTTATAACTGAGACTGGCTTTATAATCGAATATAAGTCCATGGCTTTATAACTGAGACTGGTTTTATAATCGAATATAAGTCCATGGTTTTATAACTGAGACTGGTTTTATAATCGAATATAAGTCCATGGATTTATAACTGAGACTGGTTTTATAATCGAATATAAGTCCATGGCTTTATAACTGAGACTGGCTTTATAATCGAATATAAGTCCATGGCTTTATAACTGAGACTGGTTTTATAATCGAATATAAGTCCATGGGTTTATAACTGAGACTGGTTTTATAATCGAATATAAGTCCATGGGTTTATAACTGAGACTGGTTTTATAATCGAATATAAGTCCATGGCTTTATAACTGAGACTGGTTTTATAATCGAATATAAGTCCATGGCTTTATAACTGAGACTGGTTTTATAATCGAATATAAGTCCATGGCTTTATAACTAAGACTGGCTTTACAATCGAATATAAGTCCATGGCTTTATAACTGAGACTGGTTTTATAATCGAATATAAGTCCATGGCTTTATAACTGAGACTGGCTTTATAATCGAATATAAGCCCATGGCTTTATAACTGAGACTGGCTTTATAATCGAATATAAGTCCATGGCTTTATAACTGAGACTGGCTTTATAATCGAATATAAGTCCATGGCTTTATAACTGAGACTGGCTTTATAATCGAAAATAAGTCCATGGCTTTATAACTGAGACTGGTTTTATAATCGAATATAAGTCCATGGCTTTATAACTGAGACTGGTTTTATAATCGAATATAAGTCCATGGGTTTATAACTGAGACTGGTTTTATAATCGAATATAAGTCCATGGCTTTATAACTGAGACTGGTTTTATAATCGAATATAAGTCCATGGCTTTATAACTGAGACTGGCTTTATAATCGAATATAAGTCCATGGCTTTATAACTGAGACTGGTTTTATAATCGAATATAAGTCCATGGCTTTATAACTGAGACTGGCTTTATAATCGAATATAAGCCCATGGCTTTATAACTGAGACTGGCTTTATAATCGAATATAAGTCCATGGCTTTATAACTGAGACTGGCTTTATAATCGAATATAAGTCCATGGCTTTATAACTGAGACTGGCTTTATAATCGAAAATAGGTCCATGGCTTTATAACTGAGACTGGTTTTATAATCGAATATAAGTCCATGGGTTTATAACTGAGACTGGTTTTATAATCGAATATAAGTCCATGGGTTTATAACTGAGACTGGTTTTATAATCGAATATAAGTCCATGGCTTTATAACTGAGACTGGTTTTATAATCGAATATAAGTCCATGGCTTTATAACTGAGACTGGCTTTATAATCGAATATAAGTCCATGGCTTTATAACTGAGACTGGTTTTATAATCGAATATAAGTCCATGGTTTTATAACTGAGACTGGTTTTATAATCGAATATAAGTCCATGGATTTATAACTGAGACTGGTTTTATAATCGAATATAAGTCCATGGCTTTATAACTGAGACTGGCTTTATAATCGAATATAAGTCCATGGCTTTATAACTGAGACTGGTTTTATAATCGAATATAAGTCCATGGGTTTATAACTGAGACTGGTTTTATAATCGAATATAAGTCCATGGGTTTATAACTGAGACTGGTTTTATAATCGAATATAAGTCCATGGCTTTATAACTGAGACTGGTTTTATAATCGAATATAAGTCCATGGCTTTATAACTGAGACTGGTTTTATAATCGAATATAAGTCCATGGCTTTATAACTAAGACTGGCTTTACAATCGAATATAAGTCCATGGCTTTATAACTGAGACTGGTTTTATAATCGAATATAAGTCCATGGCTTTATAACTGAGACTGGCTTTATAATCGAATATAAGCCCATGGCTTTATAACTGAGACTGGCTTTATAATCGAATATAAGTCCATGGCTTTATAACTGAGACTGGCTTTATAATCGAATATAAGTCCATGGCTTTATAACTGAGACTGGCTTTATAATCGAAAATAAGTCCATGGCTTTATAACTGAGACTGGTTTTATAATCGAATATAAGTCCATGGCTTTATAACTGAGACTGGTTTTATAATCGAATATAAGTCCATGGGTTTATAACTGAGACTGGTTTTATAATCGAATATAAGTCCATGGCTTTATAACTGAGACTGGTTTTATAATCGAATATAAGTCCATGGCTTTATAACTGAGACTGGCTTTATAATCGAATATAAGTCCATGGCTTTATAACTGAGACTGGTTTTATAATCGAATATAAGTCCATGGTTTTATAACTGAGACTGGTTTTATAATCGAATATAAGTCCATGGATTTATAACTGAGACTGGTTTTATAATCGAATATAAGTCCATGGCTTTATAACTGAGACTGGCTTTATAATCGAATGAAAGTCCATGGCTTTATAACTGAGACTGGTTTTATAATCGAATATAAGTCCATGGCTTTATAACTGAGACTGGTTTTATAATCGAATATAAGTCCATGGCTTTATAACTGAGACTGGTTTTATAATCGAATATAAGTCCATGGCTTTATAACTGAGACTGGCTTTATAATTGAATATAATTCCATGGCTTTATAACTGAGACTGGTTTTATAATCGAATATAAGTCCATGGTTTTATAACTGAGACTGGTTTTATAATCGAATATAAGTCCATGGATTTATAACTGAGACTGGTTTTATAATCGAATATAAGTCCATGGCTTTATAACTGAGACTGGCTTTATAATCGAATATAAGTCCATGGCTTTATAACTGAGACTGGTTTTATAATCGAATATAAGTCCATGGCTTTATAACTGAGACTGGCTTTATAATCGAATATAAGCCCATGGCTTCATAATTGAGACTGGCTTTATAATCGAATATAAGTCCATGGCTTTATAACTGAGACTGGCTTTATAATCGAATATAAGTCCATGGCTTTATAACTGAGACTGGCTTTATAATCGAATATAAGTCCATGGCTTTATAACTGAGACTGGTTTTATAATCGAATATACGTCCATGGCTTTATAACTGAGACTGGTTTTATAATCGAATACAAGTCCATGGCTTTATAACTGAGACTGGTTTTATAATCGAATATAAGTGCATGGCTTTATAACTGAGACTGGTTTTATAATCGAATATAAGTCCATGGTTTTATAACTGAGACTGGTTTTATAATCGAATATAAGTCCATGGCTTTATAACTGAGACTGGTTTTATAATCGAATATAAGTCCATGGTTTTATAACTGAGACTGGTTTTATAATCGAATATAAGTCCATGGATTTATAACTGAGACTGGTTTTATAATCGAATATAAGTCCATGGCTTTATAACTGAGACTGGCTTTATAATCGAATATAAGTCCATGGCTTTATAACTGAGACTGGTTTTATAATCGAATATAAGTCCATGGCTTTATAACTGTTACTGGTTTTATAATCGAATATAAGTCCATGGCTTTATAACTGAGACTGGTTTTATAATCGAATATAAGTCCATGGCTTTATAACTGAGACTGGTTTTATAATCGAATATAAGTCCATGGCTTTATAACTGAGACTGGCTTTATAATCGAATATAAGTCCATGGCTTTATAACTGAGACTGGTTTTATAATCGAATATAAGTCCATGGTTTTATAACTGAGACTGGTTTTATAGTCGAATATAAGTCCATGGATTTATAACTGAGACTGGTTTTATAATCGAATATAAGTCCATGGCTTTATAACTGAGACTGGTTTTATAATCGAATACAAGTCCATGGCTTTATAACTGAGACTGGCTTTATAATCGAATATAAGTCCATGGTTTTATAACTGAGACTGGTTTTATAATCGAATATAAGTCCATGGCTTTATAACTGAGACTGGTTTTATAATCGAATATAAGTCCATGGCTTTATAACTGAGACTGGTTTTATAATCGAATATAAGTCCATGGTTTTATAACTGAGACTAGCTTTATAATCGAATTATATGTCCATGGCTTTATAACTGAGACTGGTTTTATAATCGAATATAAGTCCATGGTTTTATAACTGAGACTGGTTTTATAATCGAATATAAGTCCATGGATTTATAACTGAGACTGGTTTTATAATCGAATATAAGTCCATGGTTTTATAACTGAGACTGGTTTTATAATCGAATATAAGTCCATGGTTTTATAACTGAGACTGGCTTTATAATCGAATATAAGTCCATGGTTTTATAACTGAGACTGGTTTTATAATCGAATATAAGTCCATGGCTTTATAACTGAGACTGGTTTTATAATCGAATATAAGTCCATGGCTTTATAACTGAGACTGGTTTTATAATCGAATATAAGTCCATGGTTTTATAACTGAGACTAGCTTTATAATCGAATTATATGTCCATGGCTTTATAACTGAGACTGGTTTTATAATCGAATATAAGTCCATGGTTTTATAACTGAGACTGGTTTTATAATCGAATATAAGTCCATGGATTTATAACTGAGACTGGTTTTATAATCGAATATAAGTCCATGGTTTTATAACTGAGACTGGTTTTATAATCGAATATAAGTCCATGGTTTTATAACTGAGACTGGTTTTATAATCGAATATAAGTCCATGGCTTTATAACTGAGACTGGTTTTATAATCGAATATAAGTCCATGGCTTTATAACTGAGACTGGTTTTATAATCGAATATAAGTCCATGGCTTTATAACTGAGACTGGTTTTATAATCGAATATAAGTCCATGGTTTTATAACTGAGACTGGTTTTATAATCGAATATAAGTCCATGGTTTTATAACTGAGACTGGTTTTATAATCGAATATAAGTCCATGGCTTTATAACTGAGACTGGTTTTATAATCGAATATAAGTCCATGGTTTTATAACTGAGACTGGTTTTATAATCGAATATAAGTCCATGGCTTTATAACTGAGACTGGTTTTATAATCGAATATAAGTCCATGGCTTTATAACTGAGACTGGTTTTATAATCGAATATAAGTCCATGGTTTTATAACTGAGACTAGCTTTATAATCGAATTATATGTCCATGGCTTTATAACTGAGACTGGTTTTATAATCGAATATAAGTCCATGGTTTTATAACTGAGACTGGTTTTATAATCGAATATAAGTCCATGGATTTATAACTGAGACTGGTTTTATAATCGAATATAAGTCCATGGTTTTATAACTGAGACTGGTTTTATAATCGAATATAAGTCCATGGTTTTATAACTGAGACTGGTTTTATAATCGAATATAAGTCCATGGCTTTATAACTGAGACTGGTTTTATAATCGAATATAAGTCCATGGCTTTATAACTGAGACTGGTTTTATAATCGAATATAAGTCCATGGCTTTATAACTGAGACTGGTTTTATAATCGAATATAAGTCCATGGTTTTATAACTGAGACTGGTTTTATAATCGAATATAAGTCCATGGTTTTATAACTGAGACTGGTTTTATAATCGAATATAAGTCCATGGCTTTATAACTGAGACTGGTTTTATAATCGAATATAAGTCCATGGTTTTATAACTGAGACTGGTTTTATAATCGAATATAACTCCATGGTTTTATAACTGAGACTGGTTTTATAATCGAATATAAGTCCATGGTTTTATAACTGAGACTGGCTTTATAATCGAATATAAGTCCATGGCTTTATAACTGAGACTGGTTTTATAATCGAATATAAGTCCATGGCTTTATAACTGAGACTGGTTTTATAATCGAATATAAGTCCATGGTTTTATAACTGAGACTGGTTTTATAATCGAATATAAGTCCATGGTTTTATAACTGAGACTGGTTTTATAATCGAATATAAGTCCATGGATTTATAACTGAGACTGGTTTTATAATCGAATATAACTCCATGGATTTTTAAAAAGGTGCAGACATACGGTATTAGTATTTTTCTGACAAGGATAGTCCACGAGCAACTCACACGATATCTAGTCCAGAGCAATTTATTCCCGCCAACTCAATTCGGCTACAGATCCCACCACTCTACATCCGACGCACTAGTGCTAGCTGTGGAAGGTATCTGTGAGGCCCGTATGAACAAACTCAACACAGGTGTAGCCTTTGTTGATATGTCAAAGGCATTCGATAAAGTGAAACATCAAACTCTTGTGCAAGATCTGTTCGAACTTGGCATCTGCGACATGGCACTCTGTTGGCTGGTGGATTACCTCTCTGATAGAGAACAGTACGTTCAGGTTGGCCAGACTAGAAGTCTCCCGTACACCAGTTACTCAGGTGTCCCCCAGGGGTCGGTACTGGGCCCACTGCTATTTATTGTCTATGCCCGCGGCATAGCAGAAGAACTATCGCCGTTTAATGTGGGAGCAATCCAGTTTGCTGATGCCATCTCTATACGATGTAGCAGGGAGTCTGCGGAAGCTGTTTCTGCACACCTTTCAGCTGCTGTTCAGCACCTGGCCACCTGGCTGAAGGGCCGTGGTTTAATTCTTAATGAAAGAAAGACACAGATATTGCCTATTCCCCCATCCCCATCTCAAGCACTTGAGCTGCATGTCATTTGTAATGGGCAGACGCTGCCTGTTGTGAAAACGGCCAAGTATCTTGGCCTACATTTCGACTCAGACATGAGCTGGAACACCATGACAAGCCATGTTGCACGCCGCGTTGCCGCTAAGATTGAGCTACTAAATCGAAGTGCAGCATGTTTGCCTTTTTCTTGCCGTGTTCAGTTTTTCAGGTCCTTTATACTATCAGAATTTGACTATGCATCTGCTGCCTATGCCCCTTTCTTATCGTCTTATCAGGATAAGCGCCTAAATAGTTTGTTCAAACGTGCGGCTCGCTCGGTGTGCAGGGCAGCCCCTCGCACTCACACGGCTCCCTTACTTGAACGCATGAATGCCCATACCCTCAGCATATACACCCACATGCACATTCTTGTATTCATTTGGCGCTGCCTGAACAAATCTTCAAGTACTCTGTTTGCAAGCTTTTTCACCCGTAGTCCCTCTCTCCGAACACGAGGAGGGAGCAGCAAGTTACTCATCATTCCTGTCTCCCCCACTGCATCCTCAGCTAAGCGCATTAGCCATGCTGGAGCTATCCTGTGGAACCAGCTCCCAGACACAGCACGCCTCGAAAGAAAGCGCTCCACTTTCAAATCGCTAAGCCTGGCCTTTCTGTTAGGCAGTACCGTCAACTAGGATGAACTCATCTGCTTCACTACCTCTCTCTCTCTCCCTCTCTCTCTCTCTCTCTCTCTCTCTCTCTCTCTCTCTCTCTCTCTCTCTCTCTCTCTCTCTCTCTCTCTCTCTCTCTCTCTCTCTCTCTCTCTCCTCTCTCTCACTCACTCACTCCTTTCTTCCCGGTTGCCGTGCTTGTGACTTTTTTCCCCTGCTGCCGTGCTCAAATTAGTTATCTAACTACAGCTGTATCTTCTTCTTGGTTCTGTTTGTCCGCTTATTATTATATATTTTTCTTTTCTCTTATTATCAGTGGGACCATTGTCATTAGGTTTAGGCCTGTTTTGGAACTCCACTTTAAATAAAGCCAAACAACATCTCTTCTCACTGTTACCATCTCCCAATCTCTTGTAAACTCCTCTTTTACTCAGCTTACATACGCCCCTTTTTTGATTATGCAGATACTGCTTGGGCTGGAATTTCCACAATCCGTGCTGAAAAGCTCGAAATTCAGCACAAAAAAGTTCTCAAAATCCTCCTCCGGAAACCCCGCATGCTCCCATCTTCCACCCTTTATGCCCTTGCTCACACTACCCCTTTGTCTAAGAGACGTAATTCACATATTGTCACCCTTATCCATTCTCTCAAACTCAATCTGTGTCCACCTCACCTCCACTGTTTCAACTGGTTTTCTTCCCGTACCACGAGAAACTCCCTTTCCCTTCCGAAACCCAAGTCCTCCTTTCTTCTTCACTCTCCCCTTTTCACTGCGTACTCTGCGTGGCTGGCACTTCCCCAAGAAGCTAAGGACCTTTCTTCCCTCCGCCTTTTTAAGAGCCTTGTCGCGCCTTGACTTTGATTTTGTGTTTCTCATTTTGTTGCAATCACTACTTATCCATGCCGGTTCCTTTTTTCTTCTCCTCCCCTTCTCCCTTCCTTGCCGTGGTTGGCTAACACCCTCTCTCTCTTTGTATTGGCCGGTGTTCTCACTGTGCTATGAGATGCTGCAATAAATAAATAAAAAATAAATAACCGGAAACGGCAATGTTCAGGACAGGACAGGATGTATGTGTGCATGTGTGTGTGTGCCTTCCTGTGTGCGTACGTGTGTGCATGTGCTCATTGGGGGTGGTTGTGATTTTTTAGCCCCCGTTTTCTGGAAGTTGCAGACACTTGTACATTTCGTGATGGCCTCAGGTATCCCTCCTTGGGCCGCCTCTAGGCCAAGGGAAGCGCTTGACGGAGGAGCTCACACAGCTGAGAGCCAGGACAGTGTTTTCGTGCCGTCACTTTCAGTTATGACTGACGTCGCCGCTCGCGGAGGTTTGTCAAGGTTTTACTTGTAAGCTTAACCCTTTGAGAACCGAGGACGAGATAACTGTTGGGTTTTATTCCACCACTCAACTAAAATAAACTGCCATGTCAAAGAGAAAACCTGAACTCAGGATTCCCCTGGCGGGGGAGACTCAGGCAACAAAAATGGATACGCATACTATAAAGGTAGCTAGCATGCGTACGGTACGGTGAAATGGTTGAAAGGGAAGAGTGCAAGAGATCGCAGCATACATATAAGGCAAGGGATATATACGGATACACCACGCCCCTTCCGAGATAAAAGACATTTTGTCTAAGAAAAATGCGAAATAAGACATAGCTTGCGGAACAGACAGAGTACGCAAGACAGAAAGAAAACACAGCAGAACAATAACGCAAGTGTGCAAGCTAGATAACTGAATCAGATACAGAAACTAGTCAAAAGATTGTCCACTGGTTGAGATTATATTGAGCGGAACATTCTGCTGGCGGGGACGACCGCTGCGGCGTTGAGCTGGAGCAGTCGCAGGTTGGGCAACAACAGCATCTGGTTGCGATATGTTGATAGGTGCGAAATCAACAGGGTCAGGAGTGGAGGCTGCTGCGGATGTCGGGGCAGGCAACACTCTGGGACGGTGGAAACGACGATTGCGCCAGTAGACGCGACCACTGGGCACTTTAACCAGGTAGTCACGGTGCTGGCCAATACCGACAATGATTCCATACGATGACCAAAGTTTGGTCCTCGGGTGCTGGATATCAACTGGCACGCCTATGGCCAGGCGAGACAGCGGACGAGCCGACTGGTCGTAGCGCTTCTGTGTAGATGTAGCGTGCTTGCTGGACTGGGCATCAATCACTTCAGCTTGACGCTGCCACTCAGGGGCAAAGCTGGCATGATGAGCAAATACAAAGGAGGGTAACGGACGACCATACAATGCCTGTGCTGGACTACGGCCGGTAGCGTTGGGGGTATTCCTCCATTCAAGTAATGCACGCTGAAAAGAATCGGTGTAGAGGTCGCCATTGCTAGTAGTCTTCTGGATCAACCGTTTCATGGCTTTGACAGCATTCTCTGCTAGGCCGTTGGACTGCGGATAATGGGGAGAGGATGTTGCATGCCGAATACCCCACGGTTCGCAGAACTTGACGAATCTGTGTGATTGAAACTGTGGGCCGCCGTCGCTTGTCAGCACTTCTGGTACACCGATGTCTGGAAACCAGCGACGTAATAAGCGGATGACGTCTGCCCAGGATGCTGTGCGTCCGACTTTGGCGACACAAGGCCAACCAGTCAGGCGGTCAACATAAACCAGGTACTGCCAGCCTTCGCACTCAAAGAGGTCAGTGCTAGTGTGTTGGAAGGGCAGACTTGGTGTACGGTCTTCACAGCGGAGTGGTTCCTTGGGCTGCGAAGCTCCATAGAGGCGACATTGATCACAACTGCGGATGACACGCTCGATATCAGAGGATATGCTAGGCCAGAACACTATTTGCCGTGCACGTGACTTGGTGCGGGTCAAACCTTGATGAGAGGCATGTAGATCCGACAGTACGTGCTGACGTAGGGCTGTGGGGATCAGAAGGCGAGGGCCTTTCATCACCAGATCATTATCGATCGACAAATGTTCATGACCATTCCAGTAGGGCTGTAGCGACTCGGGCATTTGGGACTTCTTCTCAGGGAAGCCGGTCATGATGTACTGTACTAGGCGCTGGTAGTCAGGATCAGCATGCGCGGCAGAACGGAGCTGATGGAAGCGCAAGTTGCCAGAATCCTCTTGTAGACAAGCACGGATGGATTGAGATGACGAGTCTTCACCAAGCTCGTCTTCAGGACAGGGATCACGGACTGGATGGCGAGACAGAGCATCCGGGAATGCATGATCGCTGCCTTTGCGCCAACTTGCGTGCAACTGATAGGGCCGAAGTTTCAGCACAAGCCGCTGGAGACGAGGGTTCTCAATCTGATCAAGGTAGTAGGTGTTCAGAATTGGAACGAGCGGACGGTGATCAGTTACGACTTCAAACGCTGAGCCAGAGAGATATAATGAGCATTTGCGAAATGCCCAGGTGACGGCTAAACACTCTGACTCAATAACAGCATATCTGGATTCTGCATCAGACAGGAAGCGGCTGCCACACTGGAGTATGCGCCAAGTTGCATCAGCTTGTTGCTGCCACAGAACATAGCCAAGGCCATTCTTAATGGATGCATCGGTCTCCAGGCGGAGAGGTCGACCAGGTTGAAAAAATGACAACACTGGTGGTGAGGCTAACGCAGACTTGACGGCATTGAATGCATCGGTATGTGTTCACTTCCAGAGAAACTCGGTGCTGGACTTCAACAGCGGACGCAACGGGTCACTGAGCTTGGCTATCTCGGGCGAGAAATCACTGCATTGGTTGATGAGACCAAAGAACGAGCGGACATCAGTGCGATTCGCTGGCACGGGAAAATCAGTGATGGCATCAGTCTTGCCACCATCAACTGTGTAACCGTCAGCATTGATACGGTAGCCGCAGTAGTCAACCTCCGGTGCGCCGAACACAAACTTCTTTACACTCAGGGTGATGTCATGTTGACGGGCTCGGAGCAGAGCGTCCCGGACGTGAGTGTAATGGGCTGTCAGGTCTGTGTCATACACCAGGCCATCATCGACGACTTTCGAGAAATTGACGAGCCGGTCGAAAGCGGAGTCGGTACGGGAATTGAATACATCCCCAGCAGAGACGAGACCTTGGGGGTTTCGGAGGAACCGGTACCGTCCCCACGGCGTAATAAATGTGGTCAGAGGCTGGGCATCCTCAGACAG
>NC_088643.1:96617056-96632056 GCF_964019385.1 Sycon ciliatum
GAATTTGTGCCTGGATTATCGTCCGCAGCTGGCTGGCGTCCAGTTGTGCTGCGGGAGCAGGGCTATCGGATGAACTGTCCGACATGACAGGATGTTGCAAGCACTACTACGAATCAAACTGGAACGACAAGAACGAAGCAGGTTCACTGCGCCATGTTGGGTTTTATTCCACCACTCAACTAAAATAAACTGCCATGTCAAAGAGAAAACCTGAACTCAGGATTCCCCTGGCGGGGGAGACTCAGGCAACGAAAATGGATACGCATACTATAAAGGTAGCTAGCATGCGTACGGTACGGTGAAATGGTTGAAAGGGAAGAGTGGAAGAGAACGCAGCATACATACTAGTATAAAGCAAGGGATATATACGGATACACCAATAACTCGTCCAAGGAACGGGCGCTGTGTTCCCGAAGATGAGTATACTCGTTCCTCCTGCCATTGCATACATTTGTACAGTGCATATACACCAGTAAGATCGAAATGAAGAATGTAAATGCGCTTATCAGCAGTCACAAAGCAACAGTACAACACATACACATACAGAGTGTGTTGAACAATTGACTCTCTGTTGACCTGCCACATTTCAAAACCAGACACTATTTCCAAGATAAGTATATTGCGATTTGCTACTTCAAAGTACATTTTAGAGGGGCTGTGGGTGTAGTACCCATCGCGATTGATGATACAGTTGCATTCACGCCTTTGTCTTGTCTGCTTTAGTGCAGATATGGTTGCAGCTGCACTTCTTACCCGCACACTTACTGTTGTGACAGGCCCATTGCACCGACTTGGGAGGTGGGGCGGCGGACATGGAAGGGGGTCCGGGGGTTGTCCCACGGGAAATTTTCAAACATTCAAGCCAATTGCAAGCATTTCAGGGCATTTGGCGCCATTTCAGTGTAACTACAATGAAAGACTTTTTAATTCTGCAACAAACCAAGAATACGCTACGAAAGGGGACAATGATTCTTTGTTATTCTTTATTCTTTATTTGCGCTCAGCTGCGATCATCCCACTTTGTTGCAGTACGCTCCAAAAAAATAATATTTTGTTTTCACTCACATAGCAACCGGGTTGTACATGGGGTAGTGGTCTACCAGAATGTACTCACAGAATGTACTCAGTATTCCGTCACACCACACTCGCAGCCACACGCTAGCCAGAAACCAGGAAACTAGGCCAGAAGTAATAAAGAGCAAGGAGGTCAGCAAGAGATATGTCAGTGCAAGACACGGCCGACTCCCTAAATTTCCAGCCACGACCGCTCAACTGGGCTGGGGGAAAAACTCGCCTTGCGGCCAAAAAGTTAAAACCCTTCTACTAATATGGGACCTGCCCCACTGCCAGTCACACCCAAAAGAAAAACCGAACAGAAACAAGCAGAAAGGAGTAGTCATACAACCAAAAAACACCCAGACCCTCGGGACAGAAACACACAAAACAAAGCATGCCATGGAAAGCCAGTAAAACAGCACCCAATGGAAGCCCAAAAACGTACGAGACCCAAGAGAGGGAGGGCGGGAAAAACTCCACGCTCTACGAGGAATACAAGACCACGATGGCAGGTGGGGGAGAGTTGCGCAGTGGAAGAGCAGCAGAGCACGACAGAAAAATGATGAGTGAAAAATACGTTTTCTACACTCTTTCGCTACGCTCAGCCGTGAAAAAACAACACTATATTGGCCGGAAAAGTGAGGCCACCCCAGCCGTGACGCTGTGACGGTCTTGTGTGCTCCGTCGTATGTCATGCATACACCTTTGGATTAAGCTCTCCCGTACATGGCCACCTTACACATCCTGTCCCTCTGAGCCTGCATGCACTTCGTACATAGCCTCCCATACTGCTGTTTTCACCTTTTGTTCCCTTACCAGCGAAGTTATCGCTGTGGACAATGAAATGCGGTGGAATGAGCAAGGCTGGCACCTTCCATACACGCACTGTAGTTCACGTTTTAACACTGTAAAAACTGGACCAGCAGTGCTCACGTCTGCACGGTCATTGGCCAGCACCCCATGGCTGCTTCAGTTCAAAACAGATTTCAATATCCACAACAGTACATAGGGAGTGGTTGTGTTTGCATCAGTAGGCCTTTCTATACAAGGGGTCTAGTCATAACTCATTTATAGTGGGTTTCATTCCAGCCATGGACCAGAATTTTTCTTCACTTTTTAACAATTTTCTTTGCTTCTTTTTGATAATTTCTTTAGTAGACTATGCAAGAAGCAAAAACAGATGGGTTGAGTTACCTTTCTTTCTTTTCTTCGGAAATTTATCCGGTGTGAAGCACGGCGCTGACCGAAATTTTGTAAAACTCGGACTTTTCGTGAAGATTTATAGAACCCTGTGACACGGACTTAGAATTCACTACAGTACTCAGAATGCAGAGCCGTCCTACCAGGTACTTTTTTCTCGTTCTTGGCCGTGCACGTGTCCACATATAGCACAAAGCACATGTTTCTTTTCTCCTATGTTGTTGTTGTTGTTGTTGTTGTTTATTTTACTTCGCAGATTCTAACGGGCAAGTTGCCCAATAACAAGAAAGCGAAGGCAAAGAAAATAATACTAATAAAAGAAGTAACCGGGGGCAGCAGAAAATGAATAATAGCTTTAAGAACTCAGATGGTGAGCCAAGGAACAAATTTCCATGTTACAAGTAATCGCTTTTAAAAGTAAAAAGAAAAGAGCGGGTGGTACAGCAGACTTCCTATTCTGAATTCCCTGAACGAAGCAGAGACATTAGCTGGGTACATGTCACTATTACACAGTAGCAAGAGAGCTACCTCGGTCGACATCAGTGGACGTGGACTACGAGTGGATGCGACATACCAGTGGATGCGACAGCAACAGTGACTGGAATAATGGGTGATACGTTTCATGGAGCGAGCGTGTGTGGGATGACTGACATCTTGAACACACTGCGTTGGGGGATGGTGCGGATGTCGCTGGGTAGTGCATTGTATTGGCGCACAGGAGTAACGATGATTCCGAGACCTTTGGTCGGAGGAGTTACTTTTGCCCCGCCCCCACTTCCATCCAATATGCCACCGCCCCCGCTGTGCAGCATCTGATGGTACTGTGGTATTCAGTAAAAAACAAAAAAAAAACAAAAAAAAACAACAGCAGCTGAATCAGAAAAATTGCCGACGCGTCGAAACGCAATCGTTGTTGCCACTAGTCACACTAAGCATAGTACTTGACGTACAACTGTCAGCATGGGCCATTCCACTTCACCCCCAATACTTCGTAGCCTGAAGTGGCTCTAGTTCTAGCTCTCAGCAAGGCTGCCTATCAGTCAATCGACTAGAACATGTTCGATTTGGTGGACGGATCCAAAACTACCTGATACGATATACACTGACTCTTGCACTACATAGCCCCTACTGTAGGCGACAACCATCTCCGTGGTTTGGAAAAGAAAAAGATTTTGCCGGATCAGATTTTACTCAAAGGGTGACCAAAATAGCTGTCTCACAAGTTGTAATAAAACTCATGAATCAGTGGACTCTACAGTGATGAGTCTATCCTGTATGCTGCAAAAGACACAGGAAACGTGACTGTTGTCTGTACACTGGACGCCAACATCCCAGTCTTCTCCTGCACGATCTGTTGGACATTGACATTAGGCCGCGGTCACACCGAGCTTGATTCAGCCATTCAGCCAAAAATGTCCTGCAAGCGACTTTCAGGCGCGTGGCTGACTCTCAGCCGTTTTTTCCGCTTGTTTCAGCCACAGCTTATACAAGCAGCTGAAAGCCGAAATTCAAAGACAAATTTGAGTGTGCTTGCAAGCTTGGAACACACCATGTAGTGGACATGAGGAAATGATAGCGATGCTCTTTCTTGTTTCCGCGCTATGCCTTTGCCTTTGGTTTTGACCGGGTGACTCTGTCTATCCAACAGTTTAGTTTGAGTTTCTCCGATGACCATGGATTCCTGGACTGTGCCTCTAGAGCGTAGCGTTTTGGATCTGTGGTTCGAGGCCAAGACAAGGCACCAAACTCAGGACTGAACTCATGAAGAACTTAAGCCGGATACGAAGAAAAGAGTGGATTGCGATGGAGTTGAAGAACAGCAACCATCGGAGCAGAAAGTTCAACATCAGGAAACAGCACTCTGATCATCGCGCCCATGCACGTGCACGGCGTAGAAATAAAAAGAGCAAGACTTCGCAATTAAGGACCCGGGCTTACTTAGCTTCTTCATCAATATTGAACACTGCAAGTACAGTTCAGGCAAAGCGGCACGAAATTCTCTGCTCGCAAACTGTTGAGTATACCATGCAATACGTAGGTTTAAATTCATGTTACAGTGCTATCACGGTTGCAACCCTCTTTCAAATGGTGACATAGCCAACAACCACATAATCCATATCAAATCTTGCCCCTTGTTTTCTTTCTAAGTGTGAATAATAGAAATAATACCAGTCCTAATCATTGGAAAATGCAAATCACGGTCTATTATCGACACATCGTACTGTCGCGGACATGGAAATCCAGTCGATTGACCGGGGCCGGCGCCCTCAGCGCGTACAGAACATTGCATGCAGTGCACATGTTGATCCAATGCGACCATCAGCAGCGCATGATAAACCGTGCTACGGCTGCATGGCCAGCGCCCTGGGGCCGCTATACGTGCGACCGGATTTCCATGTCCACGACAGTAGTACCATGCAGCCTGGTAGTGCATTTGGAGCAGGAAAGTGATGTAGCATCCAACGAAGTCAAGACCTACGTCGGCATGACTGCTACCACATTCAAGCAGCGCTACAACAAACACACTTCGGACTTCCGCCATGAAAAGTACGCCGCATCGACTAAGTTGTCCAAGCACATCTGGGATCTGAAAAACGAGAACCGCGGATTCGACATCAGATGGGAGATCAAGGATAGTGCACCTTCGTACAGTAACATCAGCAAGAAGTGTGGCCTATGCTTAACCGAAAAGTTCCACATCCTGAAAGCTTCAAAAGCTACCTCCCTAAACAAGAGAAGTGAGCTGGTATCTAAATGCCCTCACCAGCGCAAGTTTCTGCTGGCCACCCCTATTACATAGACAGCTATGACCGCTGCGGGTTTTTTGACGCTGTATTGCAGGAGTTTGTGTGCGCTTAGATTTGTCATACGAACGCAGATGCCTGTGTATACGTGTGGACATGTGTCTATAGGTGTGTGTATATGCGTGTGTGCGTGTGTTTGTGCGTGTGCGAGTTAGGGTGTTGTGGGTGGGTGGGTGTCCTGTGTGTGCGTGCGCCCGTGTGCAAGTTAGGGTGTTGTGGGTGGGTGTATGTGTGTGTTAGTGTGTGCGTGTATGTGTGTTTGTGTGTGTGGGTGTTACTATGTGTGTGCGTGTTAGTATGTGTGTGTGTGGTGTGTGAGCGAGATTAAGCGCGTACTTGTTAGTGCTAGACCTGCGCCTACTGCATCTGCCTCTGAAATAGGCCGTCCCTGTATACATTCACGCGATTACTCCTCTTGCTATCGCATTATCACACCTCTCTCCACTTAGATATACCAGCGCTGCCTTCTATTCCATTATCGTTGTCTGATGATTGGTTCAGCCATGAAACTCTGAGTCACAACGGAATAAATTTGCCAAGGTTTTCATTGTGTGCCTTTGTGTATTGCCTGGCATACTCAGCAAGTACTCAACAGTTGGCGAGCAGAGAATTTCGTGCCAAATTCCGCCCCAAGGTTGTGCACAGCAAACAACTTGATATATCATTAGCCCTACCCTTGTTCTATACGTACCCGTTGTGCCGATCGAGCCTGAGCCCTCCACTCGACTCCACGGTCCAATGACATTCGGTCATCATGGCCAAATTCAAGTCACTCAAGTGTTGAGAAGTGTCTACGTCGTCGCACGCGGCATGTGTCGACATATAAAAATATGTACACGATAGAGAAAGAACTACTGAAGAGCAACCAACTGGTTTCAGCATTCTCCTTCAAAGGATAGGTCGGTGGCAGAGGACCAAAGCCGGACAATAGTTGGAAATTCTCAGCGTTGAATTTCTACAGGCTGTAGATACCTGGAAAAGCTCGATTTCCCGCCACGGAAAATAAAAAAGTCTTGATTTGGGGTGCTGGCGCTTCGCCTGTTAGATCGTGTTCCTGTCACTCGAGTTGAACCCTTGAACCTTTGAGTTGAACCTTGGTGTGAAAGTTGTAGCCTGCAGGCACAGTGACCAGATGACTGGGGTAGACCCAGGTGCTCGAAGTCCGTACACGTTTACAGTGTGTGTTTGCCGAGCTGAAACTCACACTAGCAATGATCACTTGCCAGAATTCTGCTCGTGGATGGAAGGTTTCTTGTCCAAGTTTGTTCTGAGGCCAGGCTCGATTGAACCAGGCCATCTTTCGATCCGATCTGTTTCTCTGGAGTTCGCTGATTTTTCATATCAAATTTTGGTGTCGCAGAGGGTACTCTAAGTCCGTACTGATCAGAGGTGACTCGAAATACGCACATATTTCCGCTAATTGCTAACTTGCAAACCCTCGGTTACGACGAAAGCACCGAAGGGATATGTTTGGCATGTGCCTCCACCAGTATTTCTTGCAAAAGCGTAGTTTGTTGCCGAAATGCAAGCTGTTTTAGTCGGCTCAGAGAAGAAGCAGCTGCGCTGTGAAAACCGCGGGAAAACAGTGGTGAAGATGCCAGGAGTGTCAACCTTTCTGCAAGGATTGGTGGTTCTCTGTAAATTCTTCTCATCTGGCCATTGGCAGCTCTAAGCTGGCTCTTGATGATTGAGTGAAGGTCCGTTTGACGCTGTGTCCGTTCGAAATCGGTCTTGGCAAAGTTGATTTTTGCATGAAATGTAACCCAATTTGTATTTCGTATGGACACTCGAAAACCCACTCGCGTGGTATGGGACTTCTGCTTATCGTAGATTCCTGAAAATTGGTACGCGAGGAGAACATACCATACTGTCCCCTCCATAAAATATTTGAGTCGAATACAATAACAGAACATGAAATTATGGGCGTACGAACTTAGGATACCATGTACGGACTTCGAGCACCTGGGTCTACGCATGAGCATGTGAATGCTCAGACCAAAACCATGTTTGATTGGGAATAAGGGTCAAACGCTGCATGCATCGTACACGGCTGTCCCATGCATGCGACGCGCGTTCATTCAATATGGCGGCCTAATTTTAATCTTTTTCATTTTTTACGGGACCCTGGCCTAGTCGTATGTTTGCAATTTCGCTCGACTTCCATCTCAAACGGGCAAGGTCAACCGAAACCACAGGTGTTTGCCAGGTCATTCGATAGAGTTTAGAGCTTGGACCGTGGCCTTGCCTTCGACTGTGCCGCCGTTCGAGCGATCTTCTTGGGTTGCCCACTTGCTACGCATGGTTTCTTTCTCGACGTGGGTGCAATTATTTTTGGATCGTCGCTCGATTTCAAGGGCTCGCCAACGTCGTCAGCGAATTTTCTCCGCCTCGCAGGCAATTTTCTAATATACCTTGTAGCGACCTGACTCACTGAGTATTACGTCATTCTACATAAGCATGCGCAGGAAATAAAATCATTCTCTTTGGTCACAACTTCTTCGTTGTCCGGTTGGCCAAAGTAGCCGTCGTCTAGGGCCCGACGTAAAATCCTAAATTGGTGAACCCTGACGCTGCGCTCTTCGGAGTTTTGAGCATGCCATCCCCGAGCTCGGCCCGCCGCAGTTTCCTGCTCGCCTCAACTCTGGGGATCCCGTCAATCGCCGGCTGTTGACGTAAAACTTGAGCCTCACCATCACTGGATCCGCCTCGGAGCTGCTGTGGCCCCTGCCACCCTCCCCGGCCCACCTGGATACCCCGCTATCCTGCCATGGCATTGTCCAGTCGTCCGTATTCGTCCATATTCGTCCTGGCCTCAAGCTGGAAATTGGCCACCTCCACCCGTCGTACCAGCTCACTCACCGTGCACGCACGCAGGCACACGCCCGGCACCGGACCCCATGGAGCTGCGCTCGCCTCCATCTGTCCCCGCCTCAGTCGCTAGTCGGCACGCCTCGCCCCAGTGCAGCGCTCCTGCATGCTGGTATCCCGTCAAGCCTGCAACATGCAGCCGCCTCTGACATGATACTACTCCTCTGTCACGCGTACATTTCCTTTCTTTCCGCCTCTGACACGATAACACTCCTCTGTCATGCGTGCGTTTCCTTTCTCTTCTCTTTCTTTTTTCTTGTTCATCGTGCTTCGCTCCTCCCGACCTCACCACTGGCGGGGGAGTACTGTAGCGACCTGACTCACTGAGTATTACGTCATTCTACATAAGGATGCGCAGGAAATATAATCATTCTCTTTGGTCACAACTTCTTCGTTGTCCGGTTGTCCAAAGTAGCCGTCGTCTAGGGCCCGACGTAAAATCCTAAATTGGTGACCCCTGACGCTGCGCTTTTCGGAGTTTTGAGCATGCCATCCCCGAGCTCGGCCCGCCGCAGTTTCCTGCTCGCCTCAATTCTCGTCTAGGGTCCGACGTAAAATCCTAAAACCTCGATGTCCTAGCCTTTCGATTTCGTGTATTCCTAAGCTTGACGTGCATCACTGAAGCTTTTCGTGGCCATTTTAGAGACATTATTTGTTCAGAAATGGAGGCTCTTGTTAGCATCCTGTTGTCGTGTTGTCGTATTGGAGGGGAGAAATTCGCGTCAAGGAGTGGACGGACGAAGTATCGTGTGGCAGATCATACTGAATCCATTTTGGCAGTGTTTCATCTCAATGTGGATGAAACCAAATACACCCTGAACATTTTGCCACACTTGCAAATTGGCCATGGAATGCACTGCTACTGCCAGGGGCCCAAAATTCTCTGGAGCTCCAGAGGTGGATGTACACAGCTCAAAGACTGGGAGCCACACAGTGGGACAAACTGTTTGAAATGCAAGCCTTCCAAGCCTGGCAGGAAGTCCAAATGCAAAACACAAACGCAAGACAAACTTGCGGCATGGGAGAAAAAGCGGACCATCGCCCGCAAGCACGAGCACATGCACGCCGCCACCACTGACAGCAGCATCACCAACAAAACCTCGCCCCACCACACCAGCACCTGATCACTGGATACTGAAAAGCGTGAACTTTTCGCGGCGTTTTCAGTTCGCGTTTTCAGAATCCGGACAGGTTTGCGAGGTTTTATTTTGCGATTGCAGAATGGCATTCTTGCTAAACCTGTGGCATTCTTGCTAAACCTTTCATGGATCTCCTTTTCGCGCTGGCTAAATTTCGCGATTTCCACGCGGTCACGAATTTCACAGAAATTAGACCATCAGGCAATAATTTCACGGTTTACAGTAGTTTAGTCAGTTTGGTTTACGAATTCAAAAAAAGGCAGACAAAATAACAAAACGAACAACAACAGAGTCTCATGGACCGAATCTGATGAGCAGCAGCACGGCACACCCACATACCAAGCTTAGTAATAGTAGTAGTAGTAGTATAGTATTTATTCATATTTCTCTAAAGCTTAGTGGGTAAATCTCTGCATCCAGAACAGTTCAGATAGGAATGCCATAACACACGCACAATGTCCACTATGTCACAGTGTGGTAGGGAGAGAAGTGTTTGCAGCTTGCTGGTAGACGTTCAGCCGTGCATGCTTTGGCAAATGGCTAGAGCAGATGGACCGCTGCCTTTAATGTAAGGCACACACTCAAGCGTCAGAGCTACAGCAGCCAAACAGCATAGTTTATGGATTCATGAAAGACTGCACCATACACTGCGCCAGCTCTGGTAGGGTACCCTATTCGAGCATCGTCACTGATCGGTGACGTTTTGCAGGCCTCACCATCAAAGATGCGAGGTGATTCTGCTGATCGACTTGCTGGCATGATACTTCAGTAGTCACAAGCATAACTAACAAAGGATGGCTGGAAGTCAAAACCAGCTCTAGATGCAGATTCCAGGTATACCAGAGAATTACTGACGCCAGCACTTTATCCGATGCCCCATCAGCGTCAACTGTACGCCGATGGTCACAGGACCGTGACAGCCTTTCGATCCGTCTACCGTTGGGAGACGGGTCTGCAAGCCCAAAGCAGCGGGTATATAGTGTTCGTCACCAGCTGAGCACTGAGAAAGCTTGCTGAGAGATTTAGGTGTGCACTGTTCAGCAACCAGTCCCAATATAGGTTTGTCCATGAAGGCTGGTGATCCTCAGCTATCATACAACAAATTCTTACTCGCTGCGCATATGCGCATATGGCTTGTGAAACAGCAGCAGAAACCGCACTGCCTTGACAAACGCACCAGTTACCATGATGGAGCAGATATGCCCAGCCCTGGAAGCCAACGCCAAATCTCCAATCGCCTGTACAAGTAGCTCTTCACCAAATCATGCCTAGTACTTGCAGTGATATTTTTAGCAAGAGCGCTGCAGTTACTGCTGAGGAGATATATTGCGTACTTGAAGTTGAAGGCGCTCATCAAAGATTTCTTGCCATGAATTCTTGGCCTTATGCAGGCACGAGGTGTTCTCCCGTAGCATTGGCCATATTACCCCGAGCTGCACTTGCTTGAGGAGCACGTTGTTTCGCTCATGGAAGTCCTTCGTGTTGGAGTAGGCTTGCTGAGAGAACAGAGCGCTGAATCCATCCACGTCCACAACTACGAATAATTTACAAAAACATTCCTACTGCAGATCAGCGCTTGAAAACGGCGATGCAAATCAGCGACGTTGGGCTTCTCCATTCAAAAGGAGAGCCTTTCCTAACGAAGCTATTCTCATGTGACACTACATAGTCTCTCAAGCACTCTAGTTCAGGTCTTCTTCTCTCCACTCCATTATCATTTTTCGATCTTCACTCGGTCGACGTGATGGTAGTAGCTATGTAAATAATTAATATGGATTCCTCCCGATCCTCGTCGCGGCTAAATTTTGTTCGGCGTTTGTCTAATTTCTCAAACTGACAGGGTTTACAGGAGAAAGATACCTAATTTTGTGCGATTGATGCAAATAAATCGGAATATGTCCGACTTCATAAATCCGTGCGGTAAACCGCATGAAAGGACGCCATGTCATTAGTTGGTGCATATGAAGTCACCGTGCGTAGCCTTTCGGACCAAAACCAGTCGACTCAGCACGCAAAAGACTACAACATATGGGCCAATCGCGGTCAACCGTGCTTTCATAAGAACGAAATGGCCGCTTTTAGTGACATTTTGCATACAAATCCCCATCCAGTAGGGCGCAGTCACCCAGTTTCAGTAGAAGTGGCGAGTTCTATTGGGAATAAAGGAGGACGGGCGCGTCTCAGCTTCTTCGGACCAAGGCCATTCGACTCAGCACCCCGAACTGATGAAAATTTGATTTTAGGCTTCCCTTTTAATACCAGTTATTTTCTTACCATTCGTGGCCGTACACGTCCCAGCATATAACACGAACAACAGCAGCTGAATCAGAAAAATTGCCGACGTGTCGAAACGCCATCGTTGCTGGCCACTAGTCACACTTAGCATTCTGACTTTTCCACTTCACCACCAATACTTCGTAGCCTGAAATGGCTCTAGTTCTAGCACTCAGCAAGGCTGCCTATGACTCAATCGACTAGAACATGTTCGACTTGGTGGATGGATCAAAAACTACCTGATACGATTTACACTGACTCTTGCACTACACAGCCCCTTCTGTTGGCGACAACCGCCTCCGTGGTTTGGAAAAGAAAAAGATTTTGCCGGATCAGATTTTACTCAAAGGGTGACCAAATACCTGTCTAACTAGTAACTGTTGTTGGTCTTGGCCCTGTCAGTGTCAGGCCTTCTCCTCTACACTACTCTCTAGAGACTGTACTCTCTATCGTTCAGGATGAGAAAATGCTGACTGGTCCTGCCAAACAATCCACACGAAGTGGAACATTTATTTTTGTTGTGTCTGAACGTGGTCTACGTGACAGTACAAACAGCTAAAGCAGAACAAACTTGCAGTCAACTGTTTGAGAGTTGCGTGTTGTTCGCCCCTCTCAGTCTCAGTCCCAGTGTTGCATGCAGTCACGCATTCAACAGAACAGGAGCCTAGCCTGTGTACTGGTATCATGGTGTAGACCTGGTGCCAGTGGCAGTTGTGGGCTAGACTGCATGCAGTTCTGGAGTAGATCATAGATCTACGGGCCACAGCTGCTTGTGAGTCGTCAACACATCAGGAGCAATCTGTGACGCGCATATCCCGTTCCTTTGATCCTCTGTTTTAGTCCATTGGCCAAATCTCAGAAAAGCCCTCTTTCGGAGAAGGTGGTGCACTGAAGCTCCAAGTAAACGCCCTTTGGCACACTAGCTCATGAGACCCCATAGAATACGAATCCGATAGTTGGACGTTGCCAATCCAGTCCAGGATAGTCGAACTGGGTCGAATACCTTCTTCCGGTTTTCGTAATTTCGTCCACCATTACATCTTTCTCATCGACTTTTTTTGGCGTGGCGAATGTTCTTGACCCGCTGAGCAAAATCTGCGCACGCTTAAACACTTGAAATGCCTGCATGTTGACGGTTCGCAAGATTCTAGCGAGCTTGGTGGAATCTATTATTTATTTGGACATTTTGGGAAATCTGAATTAGAACGGTAGAAGCTCATTCGGAGAAGACGGCGTGTCGCCGCTGTCGGATTGTCGATACTGTGTTTCAGACGTGTTTGCTTGAACGTGCTATTGAGGATGGAAAGAAGATGGAGTGACGGCTTTCTTGAACACCGACATTTTGTCTACATTGTAGGTGAAACATCTCATCTGGCGTCTAGAACGCAATTATTATGAGTTGTGAGTGCCAGCTGTACACCATTCGTCAGCTGGGAATTTGCATTTTAAGCTCTTGATAGCCCCTGTGACATATTCCACCAGCATTGAGTCTTTCATCCTGACGCCGCCTTGTACGCAAAGAAGCCCATCGCTGACCTCCTTCTCCAGCACGAGAGGCAAAAGAAGCTGCTGTATAGCGAAAGGATTGTCAATGTTGACCGTGGTAACTTTACCCCGCTTGTCTTCACCACGGCTGGCAGTGCATCCCCAGAATGCTTGCGGTTTTTGAAGCGATTATGCGCTATGCTGGCACAGCATGATGGCAAGCCCCACGGCGAGGTTATGGCCTATGTCAGATGCCGTCTGTCGTTTGCACTCCTCTGAGCTGCAGTTATGTGCATCAGAGGGGCTCGCTCTGCATACCATCGACCGGTAAATGCATTGCGCCCACTAGCCATGGCTGAGGGACGGATGTAACAGTGGTGTGTATAACCTCGCTAATGGCAGTGTCCTCAATGCTAATGGACGCGTCATGTTTTTGTTTATAATTTAAGGTGCACGTTAGTGCTGATGTTGGTATTTCTTTGCTTTTCTTCATTTGGTCCTTTAAAATGAAGCGGCTTTTTATTTCCTTTTTTCTTCTTTTGCACCGAGATATTATTTCTTGCTGTTTTTTACCGGATGTGTCACGGCTTTGAATTGAATTGAATTTTCCTGAATTGATTTGATTTTTAGCGTTATGAGCGGCTTTATTGACATTGCTCTTCAGATTGGATTTTTTATTTTTTATTGACCAGCATTGAGTTAGTGCTTATACTCACATTTCCATTCACACCTTATTCCCACACTTACATCATCTACACTTGCATTGTGTTACTTATCACCTATGCACTCCCAATATATATATACCATGCTATCTACTCCCATTGACTATCTATTACTCAGCTCAAGAAGCTGTCAAATGGTGCCAGAAGTGGGATTCGAACCCACGCCTACATAAGTAGAAATGTGAGTATATGCACTAACTCAATGCTGGTCGAATATGTCACATCTTTCCTTTCCCTAATGATTAGTAGTGTTACATGGTGTCGGACGTCGGATGCTGCAGATTCTGCAAATTCAAGGACCATGGAGCAGCTCAAGCCGCCAGAACAGCTCCTGATCAACAGTCCCAACAAGGCGGACGCGTGGAGGCGGTTCAAACATGCGTTTGAATTTTATTCAATTGCCTCTGGACTCAAGGACAAGGATGGCGCTATCCAAGCCGCGGTATTCCTCCATATCATAGGAGAAGATAGTCAGAAAGTGTACCAAACATTGCAGTTTGACACAGAGGAGGACAAGAAGGACATCGACAAGCTGAAGGAGAAATTCGAAGAGTTCTGCGTCCCGAAAGCAAATGCAACAATGGAACGATACTTATTGTTCACCCGGAAACAGCAAGAAAATGAAGACATTGACTCGTATACCATGGAGCTCCGTAGAATAGCGGAGAGGGGCGAGTTTCCAGCTACGAAGGACAGCATCTTACGGGATTGCATCATTCTGGGTGTGCGGGATGACGGACTCCGCAAGGAACTTCTTCGACGAGACGAGAGTCTAGAGAAAGTGCTGTCCTCCTGCAGATGCAGAGAAGCTGCTCAACGACATATTATTATTATACATTTGACCCTTTGACCCACGAAGCGGTTGGTTTAGAGACAGACAAACGTGACATTGACGCTGAATGGTCACAGAAGAAAATACAAGCTAGACCTTCAGTGAAATCCTGCGGATACTGTGGGGGAACACATCATCCAAGGCAGTGTCCCGCGTACGGTAAAACATGCACAAAGTGTAGCAAGGTCGGTCACTTTGCTAAGGTGTGCAGAAGTCAGCCAAAATTACCAGCAGTCACAGCAATGGAGCAGACAGCAGTACAAGCGGAAGACGTTCAGACCCGGTCGTTTGGAACGATCCTGGTCAGTGAACTATCAGCAGACAGATGGAAGGAGACCATTCTCCTCGATCAAAGACCAACGTTGTTCAAGCTAGACACCGGTGCAGTGGCATCCGTATTGCCATTTTCAGTCTTCAGGAGCATACGGGCAGACCAGCAGCTTGACACAACTACTACCATTCTCTCTGGTTTTGATCAGAGCACGGTTCGACCAGAGGGAACGGCCACTATCAAGACAACTTACCAAGACAAAGGCATACCAGTTACCTATTATGTCAGCCGGAAAGTAACCTGCCCGATTCTTGGGCAGAATGAATGCGAAGCTCTACACCTCGTTCAA
>NC_088643.1:96637056-96779556 GCF_964019385.1 Sycon ciliatum
TACATGTAGACAGAGCAGTGCTTACTTACAGGGTCCTGATACGCTCCATGGCGTCCCGGTAGTCGGACTGCAACAGCAGCCCGACCTGCCGGCCCTCCCAGTAACGGGTTCGATGGGCCGCACCCGCCAGATGTGCGGCCACGGCTTGGCCTCCCACCAGCCTTTCTCCACTGTAAAAACGAAAGAAACCGCAGAAAGCACAGTGTCATAGAGCTCTTTTGTTGGGGGAGAGAGCTAGGAGCACTGCACACTTACCATTTGTCACAATATATTATGAGAAAGAGGCGGCGCTTGACGCACCGCCTCAGATGCTGGAGTAGGGGTATTACCCCTGTCAGTCGGATACCGCAGTGACAAGTGAACGTCATTTGGACTCTTTTCAGGGTAATGATACTGAAGTGAAGGTGTGAACCGCAAAGCAAGGCCTTTACCTTCTTCCTGTCGAATTCGCTCCCCAGCTGCATACCGACATCATCCGCTAAAATCCAATCATACCAAGTAATGCAAAGGTCATCAGTTGACCTTTTGGACTTTTCAACTCTTATCCAAAACCACCAAGAGGAAGAAAAAAAAACCAGGATAATAATAATAATCTTTGTTTCAGGATTACCCAAAGGCTAACGCCTATCTGGGGATGAAGAAGACGTCAGTTGTAGAAGCGTTTGTGGAGGAGTTGTTACATTATTCTCAGTAAATAGATATGGCTGATACATTCGGTGTAGACGTGGACGACCGGTCGTGGTCTCTCACCACGGGTCCTTTACTAATAGAAAGGCGGACGCCAATAAGAACTGTTGTGGACTTGGCAGATCAAAACGCGCAGCAAGAAATTTGGCACGTCGATGGTAGACTCCATCGGGAGGACGGACCAGCTCTTGTTGATAGTAGGGGAGTGTCCGCCTGGTGCTATGGAGGTCGCCTTCATCGCGTTAATGAACCTGCTTGGATAGGACGGGGTAGCATCGAGTACTACCTCAACGGCGTCTAGAGCCGGCGGTCCTGCAGTCAGTTATTGTGACGCCACATGCTGTATTCTACGGTGGTATCACCACGGAAGGCTCCACAGGGAGAATGCGCCAGCGGTGATACGCAGGGAAGGTAACAATCGTGTACGGGAGTGGTACCGATACAACCTTCGGCATAGGGAAGATGGACCTGCTTTCATCTCTCAGGAGGAGGAGGGTATCTATCAGTGGTACCTCAACGGGGTGTATTACGGTAGCCACCATCAAGACCAGGCAATACACCCCATGGAGCTGCAGTACATCAATATAGTGCCTACTAAGGTAGACTCGTCAGCAATAAGTCATGAGTCCATTTGTGTGATTTGTCAGGATACCCTGGACCGTCCTCTATCCAAGTTGGAGTGCGGTCATGAATTTCACTTCCACTGCATCAAGGAGTGGATCAGTTCTGCCCCCAGCCCTACTTGCCTAACCTGCCGCTACTCCATGACTGCTGAGGACTTGGTTGAGTTCTTGTAGTAATACATGACACAGCTGCATGTAGGCGACTACGAATGACCAGTCATGTGCTACAGACGGACACGGACACGCCACCCTAAGTAGCCATGAGCGGCTCTTTGGACAAGGGCAACAAAGCACCCCGTGGGCGGCCAAGGTTGACACTAGCCACAAGTCTGGTCGCTCAGTTGAATAAGCTGGGTGTGCCCATGAAGACCATGGAAGACCTTTCCAGGTGCCGGCAACAAGCAGAGGACAAGACAGACTGGAAGAAACTGTGCAGCTCGACACTCGAGGACAAATCAGTATCAGCAGCTACTACACCTTGCTGATGATGCTCACAAGACAGAAGTGGGAAAAACACTGAATTTCTTTATTTAGTGCTCAACTACGCGAAATGTGTTATTATTGTTATACATGTTCAACTGTACTCAGTCTGGCTGACTGCCATTCTCTACCACACATTACCGGACACTGTTGTGGTTGTCGTCGTTATCGTCGTCGTCATTGTTGATGTTGTTGTCGTCGTTATCGTCGTTGTTGTTGATTTTGTTGGTGGCTGTTGCTGTCGGTTGTTGTCGGTTGTCGTCGTTTGCCGTTGGTTGTTGTTGGTTGTTGTTGATGTTGTTGTCAGTTGTTGTCGTCGTTACCGTCGTCGTTGTTGATGTTGTTATTAGTTGTTGCTGTCGGTTGTTGGTTGTTATTGGTTGTTGCTGTCGGTTGTTGGTTGTTATTGTTGATTGTTGTGGGTTGTTGTTGGCTGTTGGATGTTGTTGTCGGTTGTTGTCGGTTGTTGTTGGTTATTGTTGGTTGTTGTTGGTTGTTGTTGGGCGTTGTTGGTTGTTGTCGGTTGTTGTCAGGTGTTGTTGGTTGTTGTTGGTTGTTGTTGTCGGTTGTTGTCGGTTGTTGGGTGTTGTTGTCGGTTGTTGGGTGCTGTTGTCGATTGTTGGGTGTTGTTGTCGGTTGTTGGGTGTTGTTGTTGGTTGGTGTTGGTTGGTGTTGGTTGTTGTTGGTTGTTGTCGGTTGTTGTCCGTTGTTGTTGGTTGTTGTTGGTTGTTGTTGGCTGTTGTTGGTTGTTGTTGTTTGTTGTTGTCGGTTGTTGGTTGTTGTTGTGTGTTGTTGTTGGTTGTAGTTGGTTGTTGTCAGTTGTTGTTGGTTGTTGGATGTTGTTGTCGGTTGTTGTCGGTTGTTGTTGGTTGTTGTTGGTTGTTGTTGGCTGTTGTTGGCTGTTGTTGGTTGTTGTTGGTTGTTGTTGTTTGTTGTTGTCGGTTGTTGGTTGTTGTTGTTTGTTGTTGTTGTTGGTTGTAGTTGGTTGTTGTCAGTTGTTGTTGGTTGGTGGATGTTGTTGTCAGTTGTTGTCGGTTGTTGTCGGTTGTTGTCGGTTGTTGTTGGTTGTTGTTGGCTGTTGTTGGCTGTTTTTGGTTGTTGTTGGTTGTTGTCGGTTGTTGTCGGTTATTGTGTTTTAATCGTTATTTTGTTCATTATCCAGGAGGATGTTGCTATGATCCAGTACCATTTTTTCGCATATATGAGACAAGTTTGTGTAACGTTAGTGTGACGTGGGGTATGCTGATTGGATGTGAGGTGGTGAGAGTATGCTGATTGGCCGATAACAATTAGTGGAAGGGATAAAGTAATGCGCTGCTCGTGCAGCGTAACCAAACACATGGTCTGTGGGAAACACCCTAGTAAAATAAAAATAATAATAATAACATGAATTGCCACCAGCACTTGAGAGACTCGAGCCTCGCCACCTTGTTCAAATCGGACTTGGTAGCTTCATACTGGAACTTAATCTTCTTCTTTTTGAGGTATGACCGTACAAAACGCGCTTGGATTTTTTCATTTTATTTTATTTTTTTATTTTTATTTTATTTTTTTTCATTGCAACTTTTTAGCAGATAGCAACTTTTTTAGCAGACTCGTGAAACAACGGTGAATCTGGAACGAATAAATGGTCCATGTCAAAGGCATGACGAGTCTCGAAGTCTTCACATTCACGATGGAACCTTGTCATGATTGACGCATTCCTTGATGGTGCGCACATGAAATCACCCTGGCTCATCTTTTCCAACTCCATTCTTTTCACATCCTGCAACCCATACCCTACTAGTATCAGTGGGGATGCTAGAATCAGAAGAGGCAAGGCAGCACTCTTCCGTGTATGTATTACTCGACACAACACCACCCATACTTGTTTTCTAGAAGTTTTGACTATAATGATATAATTATTGCAGCAGGAAGTAGTATACAGTCAAATAGGATAGGATAAGAATGAATGATCAACTGTCTGATAAAGAATGCAGTTCATTAAAGACTTATTGGAAGGTCTCTACCAGCTGATCGTCATGTTGGACGGCGACACTGCATAATGATATGAAGCTCTCAGTTAGCTGTTTCAGTTCCGTGGTAGAAAGTGTCATGTGTGCGTCCAGAGAACGATGAAAACATCTGGGGTCCACGTTGATGCAGACGATTGGAGCAACAGCAAGACGTACCTTCAACGCTTGCTCGTCAATGTCGAGGGAGACTGCCCCGGGGTAGATGAAAACATCTTGTTCCACATCCAGTTCGAACCAGCTGGTCGGGACTAGCTTGCTTTCACCGTTGATGTACACCCGACATTGACCGTAGGACGAACGTGATGGGTAGAAGTTGGTCTTGATCTTCTCCACACGTCCTCTTCGGAGAGTGTCACGGAGCGATGGACAAGTCTTGATCAAGTTCGTAATGATGAACTCAGTGGACTCATTCAGTTCGATGTAAACCTGTCCTTGAGCAGCTTTGCGAGCTGTTGCCGTACTACCACAGGCTGGTAGAGCTCCTGAAGGGAAGTACATCTTATAACCAGGCTTGTAGAAGGATCTACCTGATGACTTGTAGGACAGTTGCATGTCCTCCTGAAACCCATCTACCACAATCTCTTTGTGGAGCTTGGTAGGAGCAGGTGACACATAGCGACGCTTAGCCGGTACTGCCTTCGAAGAGAGCACAACTTGAGGAGGGTCAGCAGGAAGAGCGGAATTCTTCCTCACCCGCCGCTCGTATAGGTTATCCATCTTCCAGGAAGCGAAGGGAGAACAACTCATCAGCACTGTATTCGATGAACGAATGACTCGACTACAGGACAACCACCCGTATTTATACAAGGCAGAGACGGAGGCGGGTTGAAGTGATAAAATATGTGTCAGCTAGGTCAACCAATCACCATCAAGCCCGCCAAAAACATTTGACCACTCAGCATTGAGCCCACCAAAAACATTTGACCAACCAGCATCAAACCCGCCAAAAGCATTTTGTCCAATCAGCGGCATGCCCACCAAAATCATATCTCATCTTAAAGATTCCTTACATGATACCGCCACTTTAGTGAACTGATACAGTATGGAAATAAGATCAGAGTCAAACGTGTGCAAGTTCTGAATCACGTGATCAAGTGAATAGGTTTCCCAACAATAGGCATCAATCAATGATACCATAAGAGATGTATCAGATGCAGATAAAATCAGCAAATTCGTACGCAACGTGGACAGTTGAGAAGAAGACACCATCCTGGTCGACTCCATGAGACGCAGTACATATAGGAGTGGAAAATGCTGAGGAAGAGGTTTCATGATTCGACTGAACCTCAACCATGATACATTGCTACGAGGTAAGTAGGAACGCAGTTTACGTAGTACATCCACATTCGTATCGTATACTATGCAGGATAATGCTATAGCATAGTTTATACTCTTGTACAAACAGGATTTTTTCATCGCAAGTATCTGCTCCCGAAGAGTGAGTACGCAAAGCTGATCGGATAAGAGTTCAGTTTTCGAAAGAAAATGCAAAAGATGACGATCCACACCGCTTAACCGCTCATGTACCGCGTAAGGCTTCTTCATCAAACTACATCTCCTATGCACATCATCTTCAGGGAAGTAAATCACCGCCATGACAAGTCCACACGAAGAACACACGTATCTTCCTTCATGTAAAACATGATCAAGATGTTGACACTGTTTTTCCTCCACGTATTGCTCTTCTTCTTCTTCTTCTTCTTCTTCTTCTTCTTCTTCTTCTTCTTCTTCTTCGCGTTTTGTACGGTCATACCTCAAAAAGAAGAAGATTAAGTTCCAGTATGAAGCTACCAAGTCCGATTTGAACAAGGTGGCGGGGCTCGAGTCTCTCAAGTGCCGGTGGCAATTCATGTTCTTATTATTTTTATTTATTTTACTAGGGTGTTTCCCACAGACCATGTGTTTGGTTACGCTGCACGAGCAGCGCATTACTTTATCCCTTCCACTAATTGTTATCGGCCAATCAGCATACTCTCACCACCTCACATCCAATCAGCATACCCCACGTCACACTAACGTTACACAAACTTGTCTCATATATGCGAAAAAATGGTACTGGATCATAGCAACATCCTCCTGGACAATGAACAAAATAATGATTAAAACACAATAACCGACAACCACCGACAACAACCAACAACAACCAAAAACAGCCAACAACAGCCAACAACAACCAACAACAACAGACAACAACCGACAACAACCGACAACAACTGACAACAACATCCAACAACCAACAACAACTGACAACAACCAACTACAACCAACAACAACAACAAACAACAACAACCAACAACCGACAACAACAACAACCAACAACAACCAACAACAGCCAACAACAGCCAACAACAACCAACAACAACCAACAACAACCGACAACAACCGACAACAACATCCAACAACTGACAACAACTGACAACAACCAACTACAACCAACAACAACACACAACAACAACCAACAACCGACAACAACAAACAACAACAACCAACAACAGCCAACAACAACCAACAACAACCAACAACAACGGACAACAACCGACAACAACCAACAACAACCAACACCAACCAACAACAACCAACAACAACACCCAACAACCGACAACAACACCCAACAATCGACAACAGCACCCAACAACCGACAACAACCGACAACAACAACCAACAACAACCAACAACACCTGACAACAACCGACAACAACCAACAACGCCCAACAACAACCAACAACAACCAACAATAACCAACAACAACCGACAACAACCGACAACAACATCCAACAGCCAACAACAACCCACAATAATCAACAATAACAACCAACAACCGACAGCAACAACCAATAACAACCAACAACCGACAGCAACAACTAATAACAACATCAACAACGACGACGATAACGACGACAAGAACTGACAACAACATCAACAACAACCAACAACAACCAACGGCAAACGACAACAACCGACAACAACCGACAGCAACAGCCACCAACAAAATCAACAACAACGACGATAACGACGACAACAACATCAACAATGACGACGACGATAACGACGACAACCACAACAGTGTCCGGTAATGTGTGGTAGAGAATGGCAGTCAGCCAGACTGAGTACAGTTGAACATGTATAATAATAATAACACATTTCGCGTAGTTGAGCACTAAATAAAGAAATTCAGTGTTTTTCCCACTTCTGTCTTGTGAGCATCATCAGCAAGGTGTAGTAGCTGCTGATACTGATTTGTCCTCGAGTGTCGAGCTGCACAGTTTCTTCCAGTCTGTCTTGTCCTCTGCTTGTTGCCGGCACCTGGAAAGGTCTTCCATGGTCTTCATGGGCACACCCAGCTTATTCAACTGAGCGACCAGACTTGTGGCTAGTGTCAACCTTGGCCGCCCACGGGGTGCTTTGTTGCCCTTGTCCAAAGAGCCGCTCATGGCTACTTAGGGTGGCGTGTCCGTGTCCGTCTGTAGCACATGACTGGTCATTCGTAGTCGCCTACATGCAGCTGTGTCATGTATTACTACAAGAACTCAACCAAGTCCTCAGCAGTCATGGAGTAGCGGCAGGTTAGGCAAGTAGGGCTGGGGGCAGAACTGATCCACTCCTTGATGCAGTGGAAGTGAAATTCATGACCGCACTCCAACTTGGATAGAGGACGGTCCAGGGTATCCTGACAAATCACACAAATGGACTCATGACTTATTGCTGACGAGTCTACCTTAGTAGGCACTATATTGATGTACTGCAGCTCCATGGGGTGTATTGCCTGGTCTTGATGGTGGCTACCGTAATACACCCCGTTGAGGTACCACTGATAGATACCCTCCTCCTCCTGAGAGATGAAAGCAGGTCCATCTTCCCTATGCCGAAGGTTGTATCGGTACCACTCCCGTACACGATTGTTACCTTCCCTGCGTATCACCGCTGGCGCATTCTCCCTGTGGAGCCTTCCGTGGTGATACCACCGTAGAATACAGCATGTGGCGTCACAATAACTGACTGCAGGACCGCCGGCTCTAGACGCCGTTGAGGTAGTACTCGATGCTACCCCGTCCTATCCAAGCAGGTTCATTAACGCGATGAAGGCGACCTCCATAGCACCAGGCGGACACTCCCCTACTATCAACAAGAGCTGGTCCGTCCTCCCGATGGAGTCTACCATCGACGTGCCAAATTTCTTGCTGCGCGTTTTGATCTGCCAAGTCCACAACAGTTCTTATTAGCGTCCGCCTTTCTATTAGTAAAGGACCCGTGGTGAGAGACCACGACCGGTCGTCCACGTCTACACCGAATGTATCAGCCATATCTATTTACTGAGAATAATGTAACAACTCCTCCACAAACGCTTCTACAACTGACGTCTTCTTCATCCCCAGATAGGCGTTAGCCTTTGGGTAATCCTGAAACAAAGATTATTATTATTATCCTGGTTTTTTTTTCTTCCTCTTGGTGGTTTTGGATAAGAGTTGAAAAGTCCAAAAGGTCAACTGATGACCTTTGCATTACTTGGTATGATTGGATTTTAGCGGATGATGTCGGTATGCAGCTGGGGAGCGAATTCGACAGGAAGAAGGTAAAGGCCTTGCTTTGCGGTTCACACCTTCACTTCAGTATCATTACCCTGAAAAGAGTCCAAATGACGTTCACTTGTCACTGCGGTATCCGACTGACAGGGGTAATACCCCTATTCCAGCATCTGAGGCGGTGCGTCAAGCGCCGCCTCTTTCTCATAATATATTGTGACAAATGGTAAGTGTGCAGTGCTCCTAGCTCTCTCCCCCAACAAAAGAGCTCTATGACACTGTGCTTTCTGCGGTTTCTTTCGTTTTTACAGTGGAGAAAGGCTGGTGGGAGGCCAAGCCGTGGCCGCACATCTGGCGGGTGCGGCCCATCGAACCCGTTACTGGGAGGGCCGGCAGGTCGGGCTGCTGTTGCAGTCCGACTACCGGGACGCCATGGAGCGTATCAGGACCCTGTAAGTAAGCACTGCTCTGTCTACATGTATACTTATCCCCCTCGTTATAGCGATACTTACTTGTTTCGTATCCTCTTGTCTTACCCTGCTTCCGTATTCGTGACACTAATAGTGTTTGTGTGCGCTCATGCTTGGTTTTACAGATGATGATGATGTATGTATGAAGGTCTGGAGCTAGCTGCCGTCTTCGGGATGTGCCATTTGTTTCAAAATTATTTGTAAGTACTTGTAACAGGCGTAGTGTAGTAACTGTGTGTGTAGTGTAGTAACAGTGTGTAGTGTTTTGTGATGGTCCTGTGCTATAGCAGTCGTAATGTGTTGGGCTACTGAAGTACACTGCATGAAGGGGTATGTGTGGGTGCTTCGACACATTCTCGTGCTTCCTAAACCCTAGATACGTGTATAGCACTATAACCTAGATGTGTGTGCGCGCGTGCGTGTGTGTGTGTGTGTGTGCGTCCGCGCATGCGTGCGTGTGCGTGCATTGTGTTCTCTTCTACAGACTCATCCAAGTCCATTTACTTAGTAAATAAAAGTGTATTATAGTAAACAGTATTGTGTTTTGTTACGGTGAATATGTGGGGAATGGTGGACATGCCTTAGTGTGACTGGATACCCGCGGGTTGTGACTCTTTGCTGGCCACTCTGGATTCTCCAGTATAGATTCGGTACAGTGCAGAGGGGATTTGTGGTGCGTAGCAACACTGCTTCACTGTGACACCCCTTCAATAATTGTTTTGATGCATGATACTGCGGGCGTCGCCGGTTGATTCTAACTGAATTCCGATCAAAATAGAAATATGCATCTATTGCACCTGCATGGACAGTAGGCATTTCCCAAATCGGCCGGCCGA
Source organism: Sycon ciliatum (assembly GCF_964019385.1). Taxonomy (NCBI): domain Eukaryota; kingdom Metazoa; phylum Porifera; class Calcarea; order Leucosolenida; family Sycettidae; genus Sycon; species Sycon ciliatum. Next base: position 96,646,688 of record NC_088643.1, read on the forward strand.
AAAATTCGCCGAAAAAAGTGGTTTTGAAGAAATTACCCATCTTTTCGCCGAATGTTCAAAAATTCGCATGTTGAATTCGCCGAAAACCGATGCTTCAGTGCTTCAACAGGGTGTATGTAAATGTACATGACGTAATGGGACCGGTGACTTCAAGTACTATGTCGAGCCGAATTCTGATCTTGGAGCTCATAATATGGCCGAATTTGAACATTCTCTTAACCGATCGAAAAACCGATTAGGCATGCTCTGTATGGGCAACTTGTCAGTGCACATCTACGATGTGCGAATAAAACGAGTGCATGGCACGTGAACTAACTAACACTTACTTGTTTGCTGCACATCTACGAAGTGCGAATCAGGAAGTAGTATAATGACACGTGTACTAGTACACCTTGTGTTGTACTGCGTCTTTCCCGCAAGCAGGGTCTCTGAAGGGTCACACGCTCCGCGTGCGTATGCACGCATGCGCAATATGTCATGCAATGCACATCTACGATGTGCAAATCAGGGAATAGTACGTATTTTACTACTCCCCGGTGCGAATGCACCGAACGTGCACAAGTGCACGTTCGCCACGGAAAAGAACCTTTATGGCACATTTATGGCATGCCAGGGGTCAAAGGTCAAACTCTGGGGGTCCCGGGGCCAGACCAAGCACGACCGACACAGTGTGCCTTATTTAACCCAAAGGTCAAAGGTCAAACCCTGGGGGAGTCCCGGGGCCAGACCCAGCACGACCGACACAGTGTGCCTTATTTGGCCCAAAGGTCAAAGGTCAAAAAGTGGCCCAGAACCTGCCCCGCACCTACTACTGACGTTACCCTACGGTCAAGGTGAGCCAGGCTAGGTTGGCGTCTTCGAGAGAATTGCTCGTGTGGCTGTTCAAAGTTGGCTCTACTAACACGGACAGAGAGGCCAATAAGATGGTGGTCGGACAGGCCATCGACGCTGTGAACAAATGTACTATGAAGAGACATGGGAGAGGAAGACGGAGCAGCCGTTGTCATTGTTGTCGGTATGAGTGCAAGGTCTAGGCATGACTGACTAGGAACTCTGGTGGGCTGTAGTATGACGTTTTGTAAGCTGTGGTCAGCGCAGAGGCCTTGTACATAGCGGGCGTTTGGGTGAGGTGGGACAGAGAGCATGTTGACATTGTAATCACCGAGGAGGAGGATGTCCGGACATGTTGCGGAGGCCATCTGCACGCTATTGTCGAGCTGCTCCCAGAAATCCACATGGCTGTCGGGAGCGCGGTATACGCAGCCGATGGATAGAAATGGATTCGTTCGGCTATGGGTGTGCAACCCAACGAATATGGTCTCGAGCCTGTCGTTTACTTGAAGTTGCCTGGATTTCAGTTGTTCCTGCACATACATGGCAACGCCGCCACCCTTTCTGCGATCAGCTCGGTCCCGGCGATAGAGAGTGTAGGCTGGTATAGCAAGATCGCAATTCATCACAGTAGAGTCCAAGCATGTTTCACTGATTGCTAGCACATCGATTCTCTACTTGTACATTATGCAATGGATTTCATGAGTTTTATTTCTTAGGCTACAGATGTTGATGTGGGCGATGGTTAAGCTCTTGATGGGTGAAGACGGACAATCAGGCACTGTTTGACTGGATGGATAGTTACAAGGATTTCTTAAAATGTGAGGTGCTGGGTCAGCGACGACATCTGTTGCTCGGAGATGAGGTGAAATAGCTGAGAGGGAGTGTTGCTGGTGATTACTTGGAGTAGTATAGTGCCGTAGGGGTTCTGATCCAAAAGTCACCTTTGACCCCTGGCTGCCTAATAAGGAAGAATAGTCCATATATGGCAGATGACCTTTGACCTTTGAGTTGACCTTTGACCTTTGAGGTACCATATAAGGCAGAATAGTCCATATATGGAAGATGTCATTTGACCTTTGACCTTTGGTGTTGACCTTTGACCTTTCCATATAAGGATGAATAGTCCATATATGGAAGATGACCTTTGACCTTTGACCTTTGGTGTTGACCTTTGACCCTTCCATATAAGGATGAATAGTCCATATATGGAAGATGACATTTGACCTTTGACCTTTGCTGTGACCTTTGACCTTTCCAAATACGGATGATTGGTCCATAGAAGGAATGTGACCTTTGACCTTTGGGATTGACCTCTGTGCTTGATAGAAGTGTCCTTATAAGGGAGGTGCACGTGGTTCAGGTCATATAAGGCATCTTCCATAGTGGGGAGAAGTGTCCTTATAAGGAAGTTGTACACGGATGACGTCATATAAGGCATGTGCCATAGTGGGGTGAAGTGTCCTTATAGGGAAGGTGTACACGGATAATGTCATAGAAGGCATGTGCCATAAAGGGGTGAAGTGTCCTTATAGGGAAGGTGTACACGGATGATGTCCTATAAGGCATATTCCATAGTAGGGTGAAGTGTCCTTATAGGGAAGGTGTACATGCTGTAGTTTTTAAATAAGGCATATTCCATAGTGGGTGGAAGATGCCTTATATGGCATGCGTATCCTGGCCAGGTCATATAAGGCATGCAGTTGAAACAATCATTGAGGTCCTTTCTGTCTGAGGCTTTGAAGAAAAGAAGCATCATGTAACAAAGCTGGGTTCGTACCCGCAACCTCTCGTACGGAAGGCATGAACTGTACCAAACGACCAGGACGACTACACACAAGACCCAAGGCTCAAATCGCCTATTTATACCCGGACCGTAAAGAAGAAAAAACGCATCATGTAACAAAGCTGGATTCGTACCCGCAACCTCTCGTACTGAAAGCACCAACTGTACCAAACCACCACGGACGACTATGCATAAGAGGGAAGGCTCAAATTGACTAGTTATACTAGGACGTATACATACATGTACATCCTCAGAACACTCGTTAACTATAATGTAGGGAATAAAAGAGGCAGAATGAATTGGCTACAAAAAAAAGTAACCCACACATACACACGCGCGCATGCGCGCACTCTGAAGCAACTGAATATACCATATATCATCTATCAAATAAATGAGGCAGACACACATACACATACACACACACACATACACATACACACACACACACACACACACACATACACACGCGCGCGTGCGCGCACTCTCAAGCAACTGAATATCCCATACATCACCTATTAAATAAATGAGACACACACACACACACACACACACACACACACACACACACATACACACACGCGCGTGCGCGCACTCTCAAGCAACTGAATATCCCATACATCACCTATTAAATAAATGAGACACACACACACACACACACACACACACACATACACACGCGCGCGTGCGCGCACTCTCAAGCAACTGAATTTACCAAGTCACTTAGGGATTAGCCGATGGCCGTAGGCTAAAGTTGTGATCCCATCATCAGCAATGTACCTTTTAGAATCAAAAGGAGACAGTGCCGTTTTCTTCATAGTCTGACCATAAATGTGGTGATGGTCACTTCGAAGACTTGGCATTGCTCTTGATATCGATGCCCCCTCCGTCAGGCACCTTCTGTAGTCTTCAATCGTCACCGTATCTCGCAACACATTCGTCTTCACTCCTTTTGCACGTTTGCCGCTTTCTTCGCCGTCGTAGGCATACATTTTCGAACTGCCGAAAAAAAAAAAAAAAAAAAAAAGAAGAGAAGAAAGAAAAATAGCATTTAATAGAAAATCTTTCAAACCCCCCAAAAAAGAAAAAAAAAGGCATTCTTATACCGAAATACATCGTGCACGACAGAGAGAGAGAGAGAGAGAGAGAGAGAGAGAGAGAGAGAGAGAGAGAGAGAGAGAGAGAGAGACAGAGTGAAAGAGACTTTAACTCACCGCAATCCGACAAATTCCGTGAGAAGTTTCCCGCCCATCTCATCCTTGAATTTTCCCAGCACTTTCTTATTTTTTTCTGTGTGGAGTGGGTGATCAGCCTTGAAGTTCGAGGTGTCGTAGTGATGTAGGTCTGTCATCATATCGTCCTGCATGCTCTGGGTCTGAATCTCAATGATCACACTATCAGTATCAGTGTAGAGCAGACGAATATCCTCACCATACCTCTTCTTCAGTACATGGTAGTAGAATGAAAACATGAGACACTTAGATAGGTCTAGAACACTCATGCCAACGTAAACCGGCTTATCCAACCGGACGCTCACTCGGTGGCTGAAGAGCGATATGAAAAGAAAGAAGAAACAAACACAAACACATACACACACACACACACACACACACACACACACACACACACACACACACACACACACACACACACACATATACGCACATAGGTGAACACCTGCTTGAATAGTATTCTTAAAGATGAAAAATATGAAAAAGAAAGAAGGAACTACAAGTTGGTGTAAGCATTATAAATATTCAATAAAGATCTAGTTTTTTCTTTCAGATGCATCAGAAATCCTCACCTACACACCCCCAGAAGATCATTGTCGTAGATAACGACACGGTCGAAACTAGGCTTAGCGACAGCTTTCAAGAGCCGGTGTTTCTCGTCTTCGGCTCTCATCAGATTCAAATTGACACGTTTCCTAACGTTCTCCATAGTCTTCCCGAATACTGCATTATTTAGCAACTGCAGTTGACACACACACACACACACACACACACGGAGAACAAAACTATTTTAGAAAAGCAGCATCAAAGAGAGAGAGAGCGAGATAGAGAGAGAGAGAGAGAGAGAGAGCGAGAGAGAGTTAGCGAGAGAGAGAGAGAGAGAGAGAGAGAGAGAGAGAGAGAGAGAGAGAGAGAGAGAGAGAGAGAGAGAGAGAGAGAGAGAAAGAGAGAGAGAGACAGAGACAGAAAGACATGCAGAGAGCACCCACCTTATACAAGTCTTTCTCGAAATCACTTGACGCCTGTTTTCTAAGCTCCGTATTCTTGCGGATGTAAGGCTCCATCCAAGGCTCTTGTTGGAACGATAGCACTTGACTCACACTAGTCACCTTCAGACCAAGCTCGATATACAGCTGGAGGTTTCTATAATGTAGTACATAGCTGGCTTTGTTGCATAAGTTTGGTACGAGCTTTGGCACGTTCAACCCCGTCACCTATACGGCATCACATGAGATAAAGAAAAGAAAAAGAAAAGACCCATCAGCACATGAACTCACGCGCATACATCATATATCCTGTATCATATCCAGGCAACAGACGTACAAACAACCTCAGTCATGAAAGCTATATAGTATCGATACAGTAGCACACGCACACACACACACACACACACACACACACACACACACACACACACACACACACACACACACGCACACACAACTATTTTACCTTCAACTTCTCAATCAATGTCCGCTGATATGGCGACATCATGTCTTCCGTCACAATCATTCGCTCTGGTGCTGGTGGATAATCGTTCAGATAGTCATGAACCTCCTCTGGCACGACTAGATCAACTTGCAGGAAGTAGCCGCGAGGTGAATCTATCGGTGACTTCAGGATAGTGTCCAGGAGTTCCTCTGTGGGCTCTTCCCACTGGAAGTCGGACACGGGCAAGTGCTGGGACATGGCCCAGCCATAGAGATTATTAGCATCTAAATACTGGATGTATGTCGTTGGTTTCGAATCATCGTATTCTTTCACTTCAGGGTTGTTCGCCCTGACATGACGGTGACTGACCATGCTGATTCCTCCTCGCATTCCACTTTCGACAAAGTTATGCATATCCACGTCTGTTAGTAGCTCCAACGACGTTTTTGTTGTCTTCAGCAAGGCATCCCATGCAAACCCAGGGAGCGTGAAATAATGTACGGGGTCCAACCCGTATGTCTCAAGAGCCATATCCCTGAAATGTTCGAAAACATCGCAGAGCAGAAGTACATCTGAAACATAAACACACACACACACACACACACACACGCACACACATACATACACAGAAGCAGATCATCTTTTTTAGTCTCCATGTCTTAAACAAGCCATGGGCGACCTATTTTCCAAGAGTCCTGGAATCAGGGTCTATATCAAACCTGTAAAGTATCAACTGGATCACAGGTGACTCTGTACTATATTTTCAACCCGGTCCAATCACCACCCAGCCGAGTCAATTACCCGGCTCACCCACCTCTGGAGCAGATACTGGGTAAGTGGAGAAGTAGACTATGACAACAAACAATTTTTTTTTTTTTCAAAATAATCGGTATTGTAATCGCTATTGTACTCTCACCTGTTGTCAAGTACAGATCATGATAATCTCCAAAGTTGTTGCAGTTGAAAACATCCCACACACTCCTGGCATGTGCATACTCATCATCGCTGACTCCCTGGATTTATACACATACGCACATACACATATACAGACACACGCACGCACGCACGCAAACACAGATGTGCGCATACACAGAGCCATATCAATATTCAAAGACCAGTCCATGGATAGGAACAAAGAACGACCACCAAACAAGAGAGCAGAGAAAAAGCAGGAAAAAACAAGTATCTTAGTTCATATGAAAACTTAATAATCTTTACCTTTCCAGAAAGAGTCGAGTGAAATGCTTCTTTCGGTGGTAAGGATAGCTCTTCGAAAGTGTCGAATGATGTGACATGTTCATATGGGTACACTCCTTTTCTCATCACCAGGGCGCGCTGCTCAGCTTGAGTAAAGTAGGCCTCTGTATGATGAAATGCATCCGTCGGAGTGGACTGTACGAGTTTGTCCAATGATGCATTCAGAAATGCTAGACTATCAAGGAATGTGAACTGACGCCACGTAAATGCAATATACTTCTCCGTGTTGGATGGAATTACATCAATCTTGCCGAGGTGTCTCGTCTAATTTTCAAAAAACAAGAAAGAAAGAAAAAACAACACGAGAAGAAGGACAAGCATGAGGTTGAGAGAAAGGTTTTTGATGAATGTCATCAAGAGCAACAACCATGAGAATAAGGAATTTTTTTCCAGCACAAAGGTATTCAATCAACTTACACGAATGCGTCCTTTACTGTCCGGATACGTTACAATGTCCGTCGTAGTCTTTCCGAGAGTTGATATGATGTGGTGAGCATCATAACCCTTGAGGTTGTGAAAGATGACTGGGATTCTAATCGTTTGAGGGCAAATTCTAAGTCTCAAGTTGCATCTATTATGAGCAGCTCCACGAAATTCACCCGTGATATGATCATGATCGGCCACACGATCGGCCAGGAGAGGCTCATCGCAAATCCAGCAATTAGCAGCTTCTTGGAACTGTTGTCTCTGCGCTTCAGTCATAGTCATAGGTAGAGGAGTGGATAAGTCATCTCTGATAGTTTCCTCATCACTTTCTAGCTCGAGGAGAAATCGTTCAATTGCATCAACGCCTGAGATGCACAAAAGCACATGCACGAACAAATACACACACACACACGCGCGCACGCACACGCACGAACACACACGACCGCACGAACACACGAATGCATACACACACACACACACACACACAGATCATTTGATCATTAACCATTTAACACCCATCGTCGGAGGTGATGATAGCGATGCTACAGCAGAGAGAGAGAGAGAGAGAGAGAGAGAGAGAGAGAGAGAGAGAGAGAGAGAGAGAGAGAGAGAGAAAGAGAGAGAGAGAGAGGCAAAAGAACATAAAGAAATAATGTTACCTCTGTAGAAGAAGCGTTTCGTTTGAAGTCCATCAGATCTGACAATGACATAACTGATTGAACACGGATGATGTTCGCTTTCACGCACCGTCTTTGCACCATGCTGGGTGTGAGGTATGATCGGAGTAATCAACGACTCACAATCTGCATAGATGACCTAGGATAGTAGTGTTCACATCACATCACATCGCATCATACACCCACACACACACACGCACACGCACACACACGCGCGCACACACACAAACACACACACACACACGCACACACACACACAAGAATCTGTGTTTGTAACCACATCAATTGCACTGGAAAGTGTCCATCTATATCAAGAACATATCTAGGGATTATAATGTACTTGCATGTCTATACTATGTGCATGTTGACTCAAGGAACTAGATGATACTAAACAATAGCACATGCAAGGCTTTAAAGAATAACTTACATAGGGGCATTTCAGTTGCTTGTGATAATTCTTGAAGCAAACGTGTTCGCCTTTCTCTGGCAATATCGTCCTTGCAATGTGATGATTCGAGCAATAATTGAGATGCTTGGCCAGCATTTCCTCAGAACCATGGCCCGATAGGCAGCGCATACAGTAGTGTGTTTGACTGTTATACTTGGTGCGATCAGAACACAGGCTGTTGAAGTTCTTGATCCATACCCAATGTCTTTTCGTGCCACTACTTATCAACATCAGGTTCACAGCTAGTTCCGGGCTTTTGCTTAGTTGCAGAGGATACACCTTTTCATCATCGTCCACCCCGAACACATTGATGAGCAGCCCATTCATCTTCTCTACCTGCATGCATGAAAATAGAAGTATGTTCATGCACCAAACAAACACACACACACACACACGCACCGCACGCGCGCTCGCGCACACACACACACACACGCACGCACACACAAACACACGCACACACACATGCATATCAATGAATAGTACTCTTACACTCCTCATGAACTATAAAAAAAAAACACCTCAGCTAAGTTTGATATTAACTCACCTTCTTGATATCTGACAATTTTGCAGGGAAATCCACACCTGTAAAGTCGAGATCTTGCGCATAGGGAGCATACTGGCTGACACGCTCAGTATGTAGCTCTACTGGATGCAGCGCTGAAAGTAGGGCCCACCTTCAAATAGCAATGCACGCACACACACACACACACACACGCACACATGCATACACGTGCGCATGCACACACATATACACATACACACACACACACACACACACACACACACACACACACACGTAGGTGTACAAGCATGAGTAGTTACAGTAAATCTGATGTAGTACTTGGACTTGACCATCATCACAACCACATACATTACGAAGAAACTCTTCTGGTCACAATTGCATTGGGAAGAACAGCTCGTACTCGGATTTATCATGTACACCAGGTAGTGATCACGTGTTTACATATTCCTACTCGTACTCACTTTAGACACTGCTCATCATCATTTCTCACGTTTACAATGGCCTTCTTCAACTGGAGATAGCGTGGTAGAGGGAAGTAGGAACTACCTCGAAGTGGGCTGTATTTAGCCAAGTCGACAAACATCCTGATAACTCCATCTATCACCCACCCAGATCCCTCATTCACCCACGTATCGAGCTGTAAGAATAACAGGATAAGAAAAAAGAAAAAGACATACGAACAACGATCCACCAGAAAATATGTCGAGCACACTGCGAGAACTGATTCCGAACAATCGCTCTCTCTCTCTCCGTCTCTCTCTCTCGCATAGTACATCAGCATCCATAGAGTGGAGAGCACAAGCATGCACACTGTTATTATTCACACTCAGCTCAAGTCGAGAAACAGCTGGAAACAAACAACCCATAATGTTTTTGTTCACTGCAAACTATCAACAGCATGCAAGATACCATGCACACGCATACAGAACTAGAAGTAATTTTTGAATTTCTTTTGAATTTTATTTCTCTCTTTCTTTCTTTTTGCGGATCGTTCGATGAGTAACATTACGTAATTACGTGTCGCCCGTCGGCGTGACGGTGACGTCGCGATCTCCCATGCGCAAACATATCGAAACCAAAAACAACGGTGAAAGAAAAACAACAGCTCCAGAACGAATGCCCATTTTGGCTCTGCGTACGACATACAAGCCAGCCGGTTGTACAAACAACTACAACTAGAACGGATACGGTCTGTGTGTGTGTGTGTGGGTGATCCTTTCTTCTTCATCATAGATTATGCATATATGACAATCCGGTATCTCCGGTATAGACGGTACCGTACTCACTCGTCTTTCGATGTCGGCATAGGACGAGTCTAGCGCATCACGAATCTCGTGAGTGTTCAGCACGGTTATCGTCGTGTTTCTGAGATACGGCTGTGCATGTTTAACACCTTCTTCGCCCTTGTCTAGTTTCAGCAGAATCTGTAACAGTTCCCTGTTAGCGCTAACCTTATCTGCCCTCTAGCTCTGTATCTTGCACCTTTCCCTATCCTGTCAGCACGCGCGTTATCACCTTAGGGCACGAAGTGCCCTATATCAGTTGTGTTGCCTTGAGCAAGCATTGTCTTTTCCAAGAATACCTTCAAACGGTTACACTGGTAGCGGAGGATGGTTAACATGGTGTTCTTGGAGCTCGCCATTGTCGTGGCGATCCTTGTTTTTTCTGTGTTGCTATTCAGGTTGGCCAGCGAGGTCCGTGAAGCCAGTCGCCAAGTCAGCGCCCGTCTGAGCAACCGACAACAACCGCTCCCTGTGCCGCCCGCTCATTCGTCCGGGAAGCCTCGGCACGCTAAGGAGCCGCCGATCTTCGATGGCAAGCCCTCGCAGTTCAAGGAGTGGGCTTTCTCCATTGAGCTGGCGATTCGGTCACTGGGAATCACCGACTCATCGGTGATGGTGGATTACGCAGCGGGCTTCCTGAGCGGCAACGCCAAGCTATGGCTCATCGCATCGTTGGATACGGGTGTGGAGTTCTCGACGTGGCCAGCGCTGCGTGAAGCCCTCGCCAAGGTGTACGGTCCGTTGCATCATCAAGAGCGGGTGCGACTGGATCTCTTCGCTGTCAGGCAGCACTCAAGCTTGGAGAGCTATGTCACCGAGTTCTCGCGCCTAAGCCTACAAGTGCCTGAGATCGACGAGCTGACCCGAGGACTGCTGTTCGTAAATGGACTGCACCCATCTGTCAAGACCCGGGTGCTGCGAGAGCACCCCACTGATCTGAGCCAAGCGATCAGGTCAGCGCAAACGGCGGACCAACAGCCGAACCTGATTCAGCACCGAAGTCAGCCCGTACGACCCCAAAGGCTAACACCGGAGGAGAGGCGTCACCTGAGTCGGCAGGGTGGATGCTTCGCTTGTCGGAAGCCAGGTCACCTAGCTCGGGATTGTCCCAGCAATCAACACCCAAACGCTGGTCGCCAGTGAAAAATGGCGTGCGCTCGCTGGCGACCAAGCGGAAAGCACCCAACGGTTACCCGGTTGACATACGCAACCGTTACAGCGTACTAGAGCTGGAAGAACCGACGCTGCAAGCTGATTCGGAAGATGTTGCCGAACAGGAATCCCATGTCAGCAACGTTGATATCGCAGTACAGGACACGGAGCTTCCTTTGGAGCATGACCTTCTCCGTGTTGAGGGCAGGATCAACGGCCGCCGGGCAATTATGCTTATTGACTCGGGATCGACGCACGACTTCATATCGGAAGCTTTCGTGCAAAGAAACGGCCTTGTTACGGAGAGCAAGGACGAAACACTGAAGGTAACCCTGGCTGATGGCTCATCGACATCATCGGAACTGCAGAGGACCGGTCCGGTAAAGGTTATCGTGAAAGACTTCAGCGACACCCAATCTTTCACAGTTTTTCCGTTGAGCCGCTATGATGCTATCCTGGGCAAGCCATGGCTGACCAGACACAACCCGGATATCAACTTTCAGACCAACGAAGTCAAACTGAACGGAGAGCCGCTCATTGCTAAACCCCCTTCCAGCCAAAATAGTGATACGGAGCGTCAGGAGTCGCCGCCAATTGAGAGCATGCTCATATCTGGTTCTCAGGCTCGCCGCGAGTTGAGGAAAGGCGCGCAGGGAATCCTGGCGTGGGTCAACGCTACTGACGACGAGGAGGAGGACAGCAAGCCATCAGCCGCCAGACAACACCCAGATCATCAAGAGCAGCTGGCTAACCTTCTGCGGCGGTACTCGGACATCTTTCCAGACGACCTGCCGACCGAGCTTCCGCCAGAGAGGGATGTCGACCATGAGATTGTGACTGAGGAGGGTGCCGTTCCTCCATCACGGGCTGCCTACCGTCTCCCCAAACCCGAGATGGACGAATTGCAAGCCCAGCTCACGGAACTCCTCCGCAAGGGCTTCATCGAACCCAGCAAGTCACCATACGGTGCCCCAGTCTTTTTCGTTAAAAAGTCTGATGGCTCATTGCGCATGGTTTGTGATTGGCGGAATTTGAACAGGATCACCATCAAAAACAAAGCTTGCCTCCCAAACATTGATGACCTGTTTGATACCATTCAAGGTAGCTCATACTTCAGTAAGCTGGATTTACGCTCGGGATATAATCAGCTTAGGATCCGTCAGGAAGATGTACCTAAGACGGCTATCAATACTCCCTTCGGTCATTTCCAGTTCCGGGTTATGGGCTTTGGATTAACTAACGCCCCTGCCACGTTTCAGTCATTGATGAACAGTATTCTCCAACCGTACTTACGGCGGTTTGTGGTAGTGTTTCTGGATGATATTCTTATCTTCAGCAAATCCTGGCAGGATCATCTTGAACATATCCAGACAGTTCTTGAGACGCTCCGGAAAAATAGGCTATTCTGTAAGCAGTCGAAATGTGAGTTTGGTGTCAAGGATGTTCTGTTTCTAGGGCATCGCATCGACGGTGAATGTATCGCTCCAGATCCAAAGAAGCTTAAAGCAGTGAGGGAATGGCAGCCACCGACGACAGTTACGGAGGTGAGACAGTTCCTTGGTTTTGCGAACTACTTTAGAAGATTTATTGAGCACTACTCTACTATATCGCGGCCATTAGAGGAGATCACTGGCAAACATGCCAGGTTCGAATGGAGTGGCCCCCGTCAGCATGCATTCGAATCCCTGAGACAGGCCTTGTTGAGTGCACCGCTGTTGAAACTAGCAAACGTGCAGAAGCCTTTCAGAGTTGCAACAGACGCAAGTGATTTTGCAATAGCAGGCGTCCTTCTCCAACAGGGGGAAAGCGATAGTGCTTGGCATCCTGTGGCATATGCCAGTCGTAAGCTGTCACAAGCGGAGCGAAATTACACTGCTGCAGAACGCGAAACCCTGGCGGTGGTGTTTGCACTGCGATCCTGGAGAATTTATCTATTCCAGCATTTTGAAGTGTTCAGTGACAGCATGGCCGTAGTCTACTTGAGCACAAAAGCCAATCTCACTAAGCGCGAAGCTAGATGGGTTGAATTTCTTGCAGACTATGACTTCACAGTTAATCACAAACCCGGCAAGGAAAATATGGCTGATGCGTTATCCCGCCGCCCTGATCTGCGCGGGTCAGCAATTGGCAATGTAGTTGAGGAAAAGGATTGCCCACCCATCCTACCAGCACCCCATCTGAATACGATTGAGTTTGCTTTGGAACTGAGTGATAGGGTTGCTGAGATGATTTCGGAAGCATATCAGAATGACGAGCAGCTTTCCCCAATAATTCAGCGGCTGCGCGGCGATTCCTCTGATAATCTACACGAGCGGTACTATTGGGATGAAGAGTCCAGGTACCTATACCTCCGTGCAGCACCAAACAATCGCTTGTGTGTACCCAAGTGTGCAGTAAGGCTTCAGCTCCTGCAGGAGTACCACGACTGTGTTACGGCAGGCCATCAGGGACGGGATCGTACATATTTCCGGCTTCGTCAATTCTTCTACTGGCCCAAGATGGGCCTTGACGTGAAGAAATTTGTTAAGTCTTGCGGCATATGTCAGCGCACTAAGGGTGGGTTGCCTAGATCCGGTTTGCTGCAATCGCTCCCAGTACCAGACACCCCCTGGAAAGATATTTCCATGGACTTTATCGTTGGCTTACCCCAGACCCCTCAGGGCTTTGATGCAATTTATACATTTGTTGACCGGCTTACAAAATGTGTCCATTTAGTCCCCACGACTTCCAAAATTGACGCTAAGGGTTCTGCTGATTTGTATCTCCAGAATGTGTTTAGATTACACGGTTTGAGTTCCACTATTGTTTGTGATCGGGACCCAAGATTTACTTCTGAATTTTTCCGGGAATTGTTTCATCAATTGGGTACCACCTTGTCGTTTAGTACTGCCAATCACCCACAGACCGATGGGCAGACTGAGAGAATGAATAGAGTAATTGAGGATGTGCTTAGAGCGTTTGTTAACCACAAACAAGATAATTGGGACAAGCTTCTGCCTCTTTGCGAATTTGCAATTAATAGTTCATATCAGTCTTCCACTTCTAGCACGCCGTTTTATCTAAATTATGGACTTAATCCCAAGTCCCCGCCAGATTTCCTGGCACGGAGGGGAGGAGGGAGTGCCCCAGACTGGCTCCAGGATCGGGCGGATGCCGTCAAGTTGGCAAAGGACGCCATGATTGCCGCTCAGGCTAGACAAGCTCAGTATGCAGACAGGGGAAGGGTGCCCAGCAACCTGAAGGTTGGCGACATGGTGCTGGTGTACAAGGATTTCCTAACAACCGCAGAAGCCCGGGATCAGCCTTCACAGAAGCTACGCCCTAAGTGGTTCGGGCCCTACCCAATCATCAAGAAGATCGGACCCAACGCCTATCAGCTGGATCTACCCAGCGCTATTCGGTGCCACCCTGTCTTCAATGTCACTGCTCTGCGCCGGTATGAGCAGAATACTATTCCCGGCAGGCGGCAGCCACCCCCGCCACCGTTCACTGACTTGCATGGTCAGACCAGATACATGGTGGAGAAGATTCTTGACGATCGCCAGCGAAGGCATCAGACTCAGTACCTTGTCAAGTGGCAAGGGTACCCAGACGACGAAGCGACCTGGGAGCCAGAAGAGAACTTGCTGGACGAGGCCGGTAGGCCGATAGTTGCTCTGAGGCATTACAGGGCGTCCAGGGCATGTTAGTGACACTATGGTTACAGCGAAATGTTACTCGCTCAAATTCAATTGCACGTGTACCTTGAGAATTCCCACTTGATCCTTGTTGTGTTAAGCAATCCATTCCCCTCCTGTTTTAGATTTTCCCCATTTCCGTTATCTTCACTCGCCTGACTGTCCTTGGTTACCTTGCACGGTGCTTCAATTAGATGAGCGTTGTTGGGTTGACACGATTTCATTTTGATTATTCCCTTTCCACATATTCCTCGACTCCCTGGAGGCACATGTGCCTCGCTTAGGAGGGAGGGATGGTGTAACAGTTCCCTGTTAGCGCTAACCTTATCTGCCCTCTAGCTCTGTATCTTGCACCTTTCCCTATCCTGTCAGCACGCGCGTTATCACCTTAGGGCACGAAGTGCCCTATATCAGTTGTGTTGCCTTGAGCAAGCATTGTCTTTTCCAAGAATACCTTCAAACGGTTACAGAATCTGTACGGTCAGACCCAATTTGAATTGCATCGTGTCCAACTCTTGCTCGAGCAGAGAGACAAGCGTCGCATCCATGTGGCTGAAGAATTGGGAAAGATCTTTCCAGTCATCATTAGGTCTATACACTAAAGACTTGATACTGCTGCTACGATGCAGTTCAATGAAAGTTGGGGGTCTCCTCTTAGCTGGAGGTCCCCCGGGCTCATAGTCAGGCTCCATGATTCATATGAGCGCTGACGAGCGTGTGGTTCATATTAAGTAGTGTAACTGTAGACTCGTAAAGGTATGGCTTGTGGTGGAGACGTGTATCAACTTGTCTCAATACGTTTCAACATGCCATCAAGGCTATGGACTCTTGATGTCATGAGAGTTAGATCAAGTCGTCAGTTTATGGAGAGGGACTGGCGCCGATCCTCTGGGAAGAGATAGTGCACTATGTGCATGGTACAATAGTTCAACAGCGGCTGATGAACTCAATGTATGGTAAGAGTTAGTGCACTATGTGCATAGTGCAATAGTTCAACAGCGGCTGATGAACTCACGAAGAATGTAGCTGCTTCTCGCTGATTGGTGGAGAAGAAATGATCACCGCATGGAAGAAATAGGGCTATGTATAGTGCAATACTTCAGAACAGCATAGTCATTCTATTACAGTTATTACGAGAGTTGTTACAGTGTTTTTCCCATATTTCTCATTATGCTTCAGTGTTATATTGTTCATACCATGCCTGTGGGCGATGGGAAACTGGCCACAACACTGTCGAGGGCAAGTGATGATGCTCGTAGACGGATTCTGGAGCGTGCCGAGCAAATTAGAACGGCACAATTGCTGAGTGCGAGTGAGGCGGAGGAGATGTTCTGCGGTTTGAGCAGAGGCGTATTGGAGTTAGAGGACAGGAGCGCGTACGTCCCGCGTGTCAGTCTAGGTTCCGGCAGGTTTGCGCAGTTCGATGAGAGATGGACCTTCATGATTTTAGTATCGCAACCTGCCGGAGCCAGGGAATGGCGGGCGTATGCGCTTCATGGCTCTTTGGAGCAACGGATTAGAGAAGTAATGGATGAAGATGGAAGCGGGACACTATGTTCCCCAATCTACTATGTGGAGATGGCAGCAAGGTTGAGCAACTCGAAGTACTGTCTGAGTGATAGTCAGAAATGTAGCACGGCAATCATGGCACCATCAGGGTGCCTGATAGTGAAGAAGACCCTGATGGTGCAAACCATACAAGTCAGAGAAGATGGCACAACGGTGAGCGACATGACCAGCGTGCAGGTGGAGAGCACTGAGCTTCTGGAGGCTCCACAGGATACGGAAGATGTTCGCGTTGATTTCTTTGTGGAGCCTTCAGGAGAACCACTTGCACGCTGGTATCCGGTTCTGGAACCGGAAGAAGATGATGTCGAAGAAGAAGAAGAAATGGAACAAGAAGAAGGATACGAAACAGAGTAAGACTATATGATAGAAATTGTTTTTTTCTTCTTCTTCTTCATCATCTTCACTCACCGTTGTACCATCTTCTCGAACATGTATGCCGTGCTACATTTCTTGCTTACACTCAGACAGTACAGTCGTTTTCCTTGCTGTTATTCTCCACATAGTAGATCACTTCCTTGTTCATCCATTATTTCTCCAATCCGTTTCCCTACCTCCAACACGCCTCTGTTTATTCCGCATCTCTTCTGCCTCATTTGCACTCAGCAATCGTGTCGTTCTAAACGACACGCTCCAGAATCCGTCTACGTGCATCATCACTTGTTCTCGATAGTCTGGACACCAGTTTCCTATCGTCCACTTTTTTTTTTTTTTTCTTTTTTAAATTTACATTTGTGTGTGTGTGTGTGTGTGTGTGTGTGTGTGTGTGTGTGTGTGTGTGTGTGTGTGTGCGATTTCTCTCTTCTTGTCGTTGTCTCCCGCTTCTGGGAGCGGCGTGATCCGATAGGGTAGCTGTATATAGTAGTAGTAGTGTGTGTGTGTATGTGCATGTGTGTGCATTTGTGTGTTTGTACATATTATGTATGTTGTTTTTATTCGAGTTTGTGCTGAAGAGAATAGTAATATAAAACCTAAGAACAAAGGCATACAAAGAGAGAGAGAGACACACACACACACATACGAATACGGATGTGGTTTATTGGGATATACAGATACCACGATGTTTGGTGTTGTTATAGGGAGATATCAGTTGAGGAAGCACATTGATGTAGGCGTTAGTGGAGGGTGCTGTGAAATGCTTCCACAAGAGTGATTTTAGCATTCGGTTGAAACGCTCCACCACTACGGCTTTGTCTTGATTGTACGTCCTGTACATCTCGACGTCGTTCTCCAACAACTATCATTTCATGGGTTGATTATAGTAGTCTTGTGCTTACCGTATTATCTCTAATATAAGGACAGGCTGCAATAATAGCACGTCTCCAATACTACTACTAGTAGAACACCTTGGGGACAGCATTTCAAAATAAATAAATAAAGTTCTCAGTCTCCATCATAAGCACATTGTGCAGTGCTGTGAAAACAACCGGAGGGATCCAATAAAGGACATCGTACAGTAGTATATATCCGCATATGGTATATGC
The DNA here is from genome assembly GCF_964019385.1 of Sycon ciliatum. NCBI lineage: Eukaryota > Metazoa > Porifera > Calcarea > Leucosolenida > Sycettidae > Sycon > Sycon ciliatum. The sequence goes on from NC_088643.1 coordinate 96,664,458, forward strand.
ATGTACATGTTATCACTATCACTTGCGCGATCGCGCGCGCGCGGTGCACGAACTCTGAAATGAGTGTGAACTAATAATAGAACAGATCCCAATAAGGACCGTCTCCATTAGATAGCACGGGGCAGCGCGTGGAGGTACATTGAAAAAATAAAATAAAATAAAGGACCGTGCTTATTAGAGATTACGATAGTTTTGCGCTTAGTTTTGCGCTTAGTTTTAGGCTTAGTTTTGCGCTTACTTTTGCGCTTAGTTTTAGGCTTAGTTTTGGGCTTAGTTTTAGGCTTAGTTTTGCGCTTAGTTTTAGGCTTAGTTTTGCGCTTAGTTTTAGGCTTAGTTTCAATCTTGGTGAGCTTTTTTCTTATTTCTTTTTTCTTTTTCTTTTTTTCTTTGTAGGAATATTATAATCTCAAACTCTTCTTCCATCCTTATAGTCCGCAGAACTCAATTACCAACTGAACACTCAACCAGTGTTTATCTTTCATTTTATAACCTACTGCTGCATCTCTACAGATCCAGAAAGTGTCACAACAAGACAACCATTTATCATTTGAACAGCCTCTTGTACGGGCAAGGAAAAAAAAAAGAAATATATCAAAATTCAATTAGAATTATCATCATAGAGAAGGGCCTGTTTTACGACCACTTCAGAGAACATCATAATATGATTGTATAATCACCCTCACATTTGAATAAGTAATGGCCAATGTTTGAGACGTGAAATAGAGTAACAAAAAAAAAAAAAAAAAAAAATCAAGTGAAATACATACTGTCATCATCGTCTTCAGAGTGGACATCTTTGGAACAGGTATGCCACTTCTTCATGAAGATGGAATTCAGAAGTGCTAACTCTCGTGGAGGGATGTGTAGGAAAGAGTCGTTCTCATCATCATCATCTTCACACAAACGACTGTCCACAAATCCTTCCGGGACAGCTGCCAGTCGAATCTTGCCCACTTTCGTGTCATGGTTGTAGGAGAATGTGCTTGGGAAGATGAAGACATTCCTTTCAACATCCAGTTCGAACGCTGATAATGGCACAGACGATGTGTCGGGAAGATAAATCTTGCTTCCACCTCCTGATGCTGGGTAGCAGTTGGTTTGGAGTTTTAGGACTATGTCGTTCTTGATAGCCCGGCGTAGCAGGGGGGAAGTCTTGATAGCATTCAATATCAACTCTTCATTTGAACATGATACGTTTAGAATAAGATGACCATATCGTCCTTTCTCCGGTGTAGCCAGGACACGCGATGCTGGTAGAGAGTCTTGGGTGTAGTAGAAACGAACACCTGGCGCCACGTTGTTGTATTCACGAAAACGACGACCATATTTCACTTGCATACCTCGATCTGCACCATCACTGACGATTTCCATCTTGTGCAGAGTTGTAGGAGCAGGAGATACCTTCTTCTTCGTGAACATCTCAGTTGAAGTGGAGGAGGAGGAGGAGGAGGAGAGGTAGGATGAGGTCGCCATCTCGAAAAGAAAAGGGGTTGCAAATGATCATCAAACAGGACATCTTATCCTTTTTTAATGTAACGCCATTTACCTTCCAGTATCTGTCAAAACATGTCAGAACGTGTCCCTAACAAGTGACGACCTGCCCAGATAAGTCAGAACGTGTCAGGAAAGAAACAAGAAAAGTGACGACCTTGGAGAACACGTCATCTCGCTGCTGATTGGTCGATTCTAGAATTGCAGGAAACAGAGGGTGCTGATTGATGAATGTATCTATCAAAACATGCCAGAACGTGTCCCTAACAAGTGACGACCTGCTGAGATAAGTCAGAATGTGTCCGGAAAGAAACAAGAAAGGTGACGACCTTGGAGAACACGTCATCTCGCTGCTGATTGGTCGATTCTAAGACTAAAGGAAACAGAGGGTGCTGATTGGTGAATGATAAAACAAAAATTACACAGCATAGAAGATATATAAAAAAGAAGATAGCCCATCAACCATCATTTCTTGTTGTTTGTCAGCTATCAACTTAGCCATCATCATCATCCGCTGTTCATCGTCGTCATCATCGGCTTCATGAAAAATGGATCTCCAGCTAGACGCCGACTATGACCTGCTGATCACCTATGCAGCAAGACGGGCGATCAGACGCGGGAATACAGAAATGCTGGAGTATTTCTGTGAATGCTGGTTGTGTGAATGCTGGTGGTTGAAAACATCGATCGACAAGAACGAACAGCTTTCGAGAATTTGGAAAGAAGCAGAAAAACAAGCTATTGACAACAGAGAGGAGTATAGACAAGCAACGGACTACTTGATGGGACACGAGAGGAACTTCGCAACGCTAGAGAGACATCTAAAGACCGTGCTGGAGAGGGTTCATCAAAAAAAAGGCATCGTTCGGCACAATACTCGTGATGATCGCACTGGCCATCGTCCTTTTCGACGAAATGCATTCGGAGGAGAACATGGACGATGAGTACATCTGGGAAGCAGCTCGCATCGTCAAGAAAGAGCTAAGCGAAACAATAAACAAGATGATTCAAGCTGAGAGGAGGAAGAGTATGAAGAGGAACATCATCACAGCCGGCATCGCAACACTTGGTGTAATTCTTGTAATCAAAACCTACGTGTGAAATCGCAAGATATACTGTAAGTCTCTGTAAGTCTCATGTTACTCTTTTTTCTTCTTTTTTTTTTTCTTCTCTTTCTTCTTTCTTTATTTTATTTTATTTTATTTTATAGCCAATTCACTGTGTCTCCTTTATTAGCTCCATTTCAATATATTTTTTCGACTTTTCAATGAGGATAATTATCTCATATAATGGTATGTGCCTTATACAAACCTTTTCTATAAAGACTATCCTACTATACATTAATTCAGCATTAAATGAACTAATCAATTTAAAAAAAAATAAATAAATAAACATTTCCTTATAAGGACAAGTCTGACATGTGTGAAATGGGACCTGTCTAGACAAGTGAGAACGTGTCCGGAAAAGAAAAGAAAAAAGTTAAAAACGACCTTGGAGAACACGTCATCTCGCTGCTGATTGGCCAATTCAAACAATACAGGAACCAGAGGGTGCTGATTGGTGAATGAGAAAAAAACCCACACACACACACAAATATAGAAGATATAAGAAGAATATAGACCATCAGCTAACATTCCTTCTTGTTTGTCAGCCCTCAACTTAGCCATCATCGTCTCCTATTGAACATCATCTGCTTCATGAAAAATGAACCCCGGGCAAGACGCCGACTTTGACCTGCTGATCACCTATGCAGCAAGACGGGCGATCAAACGCAGGCCACCAAGGAATACAGACATGATGGATCATTTCTGTGAATGCTGGTGGCTGAAAAGATTGATCGACAAGAATGAACAGCTTTCGACAATTTGGAAAGAAGCAGAAAAAGAAGCTATTGACAACAGAGAGGAGTATAGACAAGCAGCGCACTACTTGATGGGATACGAGAGAAACTTCTCAACGCTAGAGAGACAGCTAAAGACCGTGCTGGAGAGGGTTCACCAAAGAAATGCATCGATCGGCACAATACGAGGGATGATCGCACTAGCCATCGTCCTTTTCGACGAAATGCATTCAGAGGAGAACATGAACGATGAGTACATCTGGGAAGCAGCTCGCATCGTCAAGAAAGAGCTAAGCGAAACAATAAACAAGATGATTCAAGCCGAGAGGAGGAGGATGAGTATGGCGAGGAACATCATGACCGTCGGCATCGCAACACTTGGTGTAATTCTTGTAATCAAAACATACCTGTGAAATCACAAGATACACAGAGACAAGTATGTGTAAGTCTCATGTTTTTTTTTTGTAGCCAATTCATTCTGCCTCTTTTATTCCCTACATTATAGTTAACGAGTGTTCTGAGGATGTACATGTATGTATACGTCCTAGTATAACTAGTCAATTTGAGCCTTCCCTCTTATGCATAGTCGTCCGTGGTGGTTTGGTACAGTTGGTGCTTTCAGTACGAGAGGTTGCGGGTACGAATCCAGCTTTGTTACATGATGCGTTTTTTCTTCTTTACGGTCCGGGTATAAATAGGCGATTTGAGCCTTGGGTCTTGTGTGTAGTCGTCCTGGTCGTTTGGTACAGTTCATGCCTTCCGTACGAGAGGTTGCGGGTACGAACCCAGCTTTGTTACATGATGCTTCTTTTCTTCAAAGCCTCAGACAGAAAGGACCTCAATGATTGTTTCAACTGCATGCCTTATATGACCTGGCCAGGATACGCATGCCATATAAGGCATCTTCCACCCACTATGGAATATGCCTTATTTAAAAACTACAGCATGTACACCTTCCCTATAAGGACACTTCACCCTACTATGGAATATGCCTTATAGGACATCATCCGTGTACACCTTCCCTATAAGGACACTTCACCCCTTTATGGCACATGCCTTCTATGACATTATCCGTGTACACCTTCCCTATAAGGACACTTCACCCCACTATGGCACATGCCTTATATGACGTCATCCGTGTACAACTTCCTTATAAGGACACTTCTCCCCACTATGGAAGATGCCTTATATGACCTGAACCACGTGCACCTCCCTTATAAGGACACTTCTATCAAGCACAGAGGTCAATCCCAAAGGTCAAAGGTCACATTCCTTCTATGGACCAATCATCCGTATTTGGAAAGGTCAAAGGTCACAGCAAAGGTCAAAGGTCAAATGTCATCTTCCATATATGGACTATTCATCCTTATATGGAAGGGTCAAAGGTCAACACCAAAGGTCAAAGGTCAAATGTCATCTTCCATATATGGACTATTCATCCTTATATGGAAAGGTCAAAGGTCAACACCAAAGGTCAAAGGTCAAATGACATCTTCCATATATGGACTATTCTGCCTTATATGGTACCTCAAAGGTCAAAGGTCAACTCAAAGGTCAAAGGTCATCTGCCATATATGGACTATTCTTCCTTATTAGGCAGCCAGGGGTCAAAGGTGACTTTTGGATCAGAACCCCTACGGCACTATACTACTACTTGGACACCCTGATGAAACCTATTGTGTTGCTAGCTCATCGATTTCAGTTGCACTGTATGGGGTGCCATCTGGGTTCAAAATCTCACCATACGGTAGCGAGCAACGGATCTCCTTTTGGCGGAGTTCCTTATACCTAGGCAGGGCCTGTCGTCTAGCAATCTGCTGTTGCTTGGTCAGGTCGTTGTTCACGTACACATCTTGATCATTCAGTTTCAAATTCAGACGTTTACGGTACACTGACAGCTTGGCCTCGTGGCTTTTCATGCGTAGCCTCACTGGCCTGGCCTTGTCCTGTACGGCTTTGCTGGCGGAACCAATGCGCTCTGCAGAGAGTATTTGGTCAGCACTAATCTGGAGGAGCTGCTCACATCTGGATGACAGTGCTACGCTGTCCTCATTGTCCGCTTCGGGGATGCCCCTGAGTATAAGGTTTTCCGACCTCTTCCCCCTCTCTACCTCCTCTGCTATGACCTCGGCAAGCTGCGTTGCACTGTGGCTCCCAGCTGTCTGCCACGCGTTTCCACGTGGTGCATTGCTTTGCACCGCACTCCTGGTACGGTACGCAGGGTCATCATCTCGAGTACGGAAAGTCCTCTTCATCTCCTCCACTCTCACTTCAAACTTCGTCAGCTTCTCTCTCAAAGAGCGATTTTCCGCCATTACACTTTCTAGCTTCAGGGAGATTTCTTGAAAGATGCTGTTTACTCTCATACTCATATCCTTCTGCTCCCGCAATATCTCGTTTAACGTGCTGCGCATTGACGCAGTGTCGTCCTGTTCCGCCTGGCTCCCGTTATAACAGGTGTTGTCAATTTGCTGTCGCAGGCCGTCAGGAGGCGAGCGATCCGCCGCGAGAGACTTTCTGCTCAACCTCTCAGGAGTTTGGCGAAGGGAAGACGACTTCACACCTGTACCTGCTACTGGCAGCCTGCTCGGCTGACTGGCTGGCATGCTGGGGGAGAACAAGGGGGGACTTTGACCAGAGCTCAAAAACCTGCAACCAGTTCCTACGTCACGTTTGTATGCCACACAGATGTATGTGAATGTCTGCCGGCAAAGGACGGAAGCCATGGAGACACACGTGGCCTACAGCAGGATGCTGTTCTCTGTAATGACTACCGGTATGTGTATGCACATGTACATCTATGTGGTCTGTAGTCAGGTACGATGCCAGGAAATACATCCGGTCATCGTCCAAATCATGTCAATACCCTGACTCAGGCCCGCACCACAGCCTCTCACTCTCACTCCCAGGCTAGTCTTGCCTGTGAGCAGGCATCCCCTTCATTGGCACGAGCCTGCCAGCGTACGTGTATATTCTCGGAAGTGAAACACAATCGGAAAAAGTAACTCGTTTTTAAAGGAAACAATGGAGATAAGATTATAATGTGGCCACAGAAACCTAGCCTGGGGTTTGTCTCAAGAACACACCCCTGACATAGCGAAGTATTGAAAATCATGCTGAGCGACGGAGCCAGTATTGGTGCCGAGTTTCTAAGGACAATACCTGGCAAGTCATCACGTACAGCATCAGCATCAGCATCTCTTTTTCCGAAATCATTTTGCACATTTTCTCCTTTTCTCAACTCCAATGTTCATTGTATATACACAAATAGGAGATATGCGTCAGCCTTTGGGTAATCCCGAAATAAAGATTATTATCACATGTCACGTGAGTGTTTCCTTGGATGGGGCCAATCACTGGTCTGTATGAGCGGGCAATAGGGACCTTTCGCATTTGCTACGAAACGAATGCGAAACGAAAGTTTGATTCGGCTCGTAATCGTTTCGTTGAAAACAGATTTCAGGTTTCGCAAGTCGTCATGCAAAAGTGCATGGCAACTATGAATACGGCCGCGGGCGCCGGTAGCTTGGCGTACGGGTTTTTACACGCACACGTGCATGGATCATGGAATCAAGGGAAAAATGTGTACCTTGCAAAACATGTGTACCTATCCAAATAAATGTGTACCTGACGGATTCGGAGCGTGCCACGAATGAAGAGGCCTCCATTCGTGAAAACGAGTTCTCCGCAGGGACTCTGACGAATCCTCGAATCCAGGTGACGAATCAGCATTCGTTTCGTATCCGTCAGCGGGGTGCGAAAGGTCCCTAATAAATCAGTCCAACGCCCGCGTCCAAAGCCCGTCGTCAGTGACAACCCTGACTGAGACTGTACGCGTGAAATCTACGGGATGTGAACATGGTGGGCATGGTGAGTGTACGGCGCAGTGTGACATGTGAACGCGTGGTCGAAAGTGGCGATCTCAGCTTTTTATTTCCTCGCGTGACTACGACGACTCTGTAGAAGGTACGACTCTACGACGAGTCGCAGTGTAGCATTGAGACGAAGATGGAATTCTTTTTGGAGATGGACATCCCGGCAATGGACATGGCCTCGGACGTCTGCCGTGTGGTGCTTGCAGGGATCATTTGTTCAGTCATGTTGGCAGCCTGACCGTCGGTAAGCTTTTGGATAAGATTCAGTTCTGCTCGAAGTGGTACTGTGATCACAAACAATTATTTGAAATAACACAAATTCAACTCAGTGTCGTGCGTTTTCAGATCCTCGCAAAGTCACTGCCTGTGTGTGGTCTTCATGTGCCACGCAAAACTCTTACCAGGCTCATCTGTCCTCTGCCTTCACCTTTGCTTGAACAACAAACACAACAATTCAGGAATGTTTTGCAATGAAAAATACAGCTATCTGGAGCTGAAAAAAGAAGAAGAAAAATTGTCCTCAGAATTACACACCAGGGAGTCGTCAAATACTTGCACTTGTTGCAGTACTGTATTTGACAACTTCCTGATACACATGTAAACATGAAGAAACTCTTTGTGGTAGCACTCTTAATTTTTCAACTGAAAATTATGATTCTGCTGTATATATTGTCGTTGCCATGCTATGACGATGCGGTGCCGGCACTTTTTTCTGTCTCCGTCTTTCAGTACTGTATACTCTCTGATGGCCTGTAGCAGACTTTTTGTTAGGGTGTAGGAGAAATATCTTTATTTTTCCTGTTTTGATAATGATAGCACATCAATATACTGTTGAGTTCGAAACAGGACGACTGACAACGGGATACCCGGGAACAAGTTAGTGGGAACGACATTTATTATAGACGACGAGACAAGAGACCAAGACGAACGAAACGACTACATGGTGATTATTGACGAGTGAGAAAAGAGAGAGCGAGATCAAGTCTAAACGGCAAGATAAAGGGCCTGGGTAGCTATGGCAAATATGGGCGCGCAAGTAGCTACCCAGGCCAACGGAGGAAAAGGAGACAAAAGGTGCGTACGCAAGTGCATGCAGGCCAGCTAGAAAAGGTACGGGAGGAGGTACCTAACATACAACCCCTCCATGAAAAAAAATCCCGCGTCCTCGCGGAGAGAAAAAAAAAGAGAGAAAAAGATTTTTTAAAAATGAACTGGAGGAGAAAACACACACACACACACACACATACTGCACGCGCGCATGGATCTCACGAAAGTGTGTACTAAAAATGCACTCGTACACATCATTCCTGTACTACTTATTGTGTGTAATAACTATTGGAGTTTGACGAGGAACGTGAATTACTAGTATTTTGCACGGCTAATACAGCCTAGTTACACTTTTGCTAAACATCCAAAAATTAGAGCGTGGCTCACCATGATCGGACCCCTAACTTGGTTATGTTTTACGAACACACGCGCGCGCACACACTACAAAAAAATTCACGAAAATAAATTTGACGAAGAAGCATGCAAAAAAAAGAAAGAGAGAAAGGTAGCTGACCTGCATGGCTTGAACGAGAATAGACGAGGTAAGGTTGGCGTAGGAGAGACGAGGTTGATAGAGACGAGACGAGGTAAGGTTGGCGTAGGAGAGACGAGGTTGATAGAGACGAGACGAGGTTGGCGTAGGAGAGACGAGACTGACATGGACGAGACGAATGGTGGTTGAGGACGGCTGGGCATGGGATGATCTCAGGGTCGTGGGTCGATCAATAATCGGGCGCCAATGTTGAGTTCGAAACAGGACGACTGACAACGGGATACCCGGGAACAAGTTAGTGGGAATGACATTTATTATAGACGACGAGACAAGAGACCAAGACGAACGAAACGACTACATGGTGATTATTGACGAGTGAGAAAAGAGAGAGCGAGATCAAGTCTAAACGGCAAGATAAAGGGCCTGGGTAGCTATGGCAAATATGGGCGCGCAAGTAGCTACCCAGGCCAACGGAGGAAAAGGAGACAAAAGGTGCGTACGCAAGTGCATGCAGGCCAGCTAGAAAAGGTACGGGAGGAGGTACCTAACAATACATTGTGGTCATAATGTGTTGGCATTTGGGCTAATTTCAACAGCAGCCCAACGGTCTGCTCTGTGGGCCATGTGATAAATTTGTTATCGCATGGTTGCTGCGGGCCTTATGGCATATTATTGCCCCTCGAGGTTAGCCCTCGGGCCTACGGCCCTCGGGCTAACCTCTCGGGGCAATAATATGCCATAAGGCCCTTGCAACCATGCGATAACATATACTTATTATTATCATGTCCAGTCGCCTTTGACGCGTCAATGGAATGGAGAAGGGCCATAGCGTCCCCCGTCGAAACAGGCGCAAATTCCGTGAACGCTGGTGCTTCACGTTCGGCTGGTGCGTTGGCGCACAGCGTGGCTGGTCGTCCAGGGTCATGCATAACTTTACCAAAAGTTCGGGACAGGATTTTAACAGGTACTTGTGGGGGGCTTGAACTTTTCGCTCATCCAGTCACCACGTTTATCGTATTCCAGAGCTTCCGTCCGTCCTTTCCGGCCGACTGCAGGCGAGCTTGGAAATACTGATCCTTTAGCCTCCGATCCAGCTTGCGCGTGGCTACGCGGAGAGTGCGGTGTTGCTCTCGCAGGCGGACATCGTTTGGAGAGCGTGAAAGAAGTCGGTGGGCCTTGTTTCGTTGCCGCACAGCAGATACAAGTTCAGGACACAACCCTGGACAGGTCGGCGCCTCGGCTTTCGAGGAGGTTTTAATGGGGCGTTACGATCTAGATCAGTAAATACCCTTGAGTACCATTCGGCGCCAGGGGCGTAGGAACAGGTCCGGCAGGTCTGGCGGCCGCCGGACCAATGTTTCGCCAAAAAAAAAGGAAAAAGGAAGAGGAAGCTCGTTTTCAACCATGCGGAGGGTCAAGTCCTACTTACGCAGTACAACTCTCGAGGAAAGGCTCAATCACCTGATGTTCCAGATTATCCACAAGAACCTGCTGGACGGCTGGTGCTAGACTTTCCCCAAATCGGCCCGTTTTTCGCCTATTCGGCTCGCTTATCATCGCATCAACATCATTCGACTCGCTGAAGATCTCAAGATTGCAGTCCTGCAAGTCTTAAAGTGCTCGCAGTTTTTCCTCCACACCCGCCTCTTTCGAGATGCAACTCTTCGAACTGCCGGGTGACGACGATAATGTTGGCCACAAATTCGTAGTGATCGCTGATGTCACACTGGATGACCTTGCGCGCCCCAACTAGAGACTGAGGGGCGAGGAGAAGATCTATTCGGGTGGAACTCAATGCGTCACTCTTGTCGGTGTCTGGATGTAGTTTTCCAGATCAAACCGCTGAAGCATGGTGTGCATACGACTGCCTCCCGAGCACATGTCAGAATTGAAGTCACCTGTGGCGTACACGCGGTTGCTATTTCGCAGGCTTAGATTGTTCAGACTGATTTCTACGTCTTGCCATACTGCAGCAGAAGTGGAAGGTGGAAGGTAGAATGTAGCGAGGGTGATGGGTTCACCGGATTCTGTCTTCAAGGTGAGTATCAGATTTTCGATTGTTTCACTCTCGAGTTCATCGTGTCTGGAAACAGCCAGGGTATCTCGACTGTATACAGCTATACCGCCACCAGGTCTGTGCCCGGAATCGCGCCTAAAGAGTCTATAATGAGGTATATAAATGGATGTGTCAGAAAACGTACTATCAAGCCAAGTTTCAGCAATGCCCAAGATGTCTACACAGTGATAGTTCATAAAGTTTTTGATTTCTCCTAACTTCTTCTTAAGGCAGCATCTACCCGCCTTCTTCCTCCCATTGTTCATTGTTTACATGTGAGCCGCAATCAGCGAAAACGACCCTTAGAGATTTCGTAATTTTTTCGAGAAAAAGGTCGATTTGTGACGTTCAACGTTTTTTGATCGCGCTGCGAACAGCGCGCGACGACTTCTTGAACTCCTTGCTTGAAGTTAATTAATTTTTATTTTGAAGTTGAAGTGGTGTCGAGTGGCGACTCCAGTGTTCCTTGATCTTGTTGCGATGGCTGCGGACGCCAGAGTTGTTCGCAGAGCACACACGGCAGTCATTGTCTACAGCTAGCTCGAGCCTGGTGGGGAGTGGATGCTGAAGTAGCCGCTGAAGTTCAGAATGAGGATGAAACGTTCTTTGGTTCCGACATCGATGTCGACAGCGAGGCGGAATCGCAGCCGTCATCTCCTGCTGCGATGCGGCTCAAGGTGGCCGATGACTCGTCAGAGTCGGAAGATGAGGAGTCGTCAACTGAGATAAATTCTGAGTCTGGGGCTAGTGACGGCAGCGACGTCGTGTCTTCAGCTACGGACGAAGAAATGGAAGACGAGATTGTGGAGCGACTCCACGCAGGATGCAGCTGCGAATATGTCGATCATTTCTCCGCACTCATCAACTATTCTTTGTCATTATAGCTGCTTACTTCACTATTTCAAAAGTATTCAAGCTGCCCACCCAACTTCGAATGCTGAATATTCATTGTATACATACATCGTATACATACATGTACATTGCACCAATTTGGAGTACATATTGTATATTGGTGTATACACCCGTTTAGAATGGGAATAGTGAACTTTTTCTTGGCTGAGGTCCTTCAGTAGATGTGGTTCAACAAATTTATAACCAAAAAGGAATTTCGAAAATGTTGACCCTAAGGGCTGTTTTCGCTGGTTGAGGCCCATGTAATTCTCCAGCGAAGTTGACTGTACATCTCTTTCGATTTGCGACCTCCTTGCTCTTTTAAAGTAAAGCTGAGCAGATTACGTTTTACATACTGCTTTCGGCACACAATCTCTCTTGCTTTGTTGGTTGCATAATAAATGCTACAGCTTGATTGGTGGATTCACTATTGCCAAGATCCGGCAACGGAATTTCTTGCAATGCCTGGATACATCGTGTTCAATTCAATCATTTGTGTCCTTCCTTTTTTTGTCTGAAGCACTGCCAACACCTCTCTTTTCAAACTGTTTTCTGGGATTGCACTTGTGAACAATTACTGCATACACCATCTCCTGCTTACATCATGTGTGTGCTTAAATTAGGTGTCTGCTAAATTTCTCTTTTACTGGTAAGTGTTTAACCTCTACCAGGTACATGTAGTCGTCAAAGTACTGTACATGTGCCATTATTTGACGACTCCCTAATCTCAACAACAAGACTCCCTGGCAACAGCATTGTATTGTGTTGTGTTGTATTGATTTATTTGAATTCGCAGCATGAATCAATGGTTTGCTGGTCTTGACTCCACCATGCATAGTATTCACAATTACAAACAAGTACAAAAGAGCATGCATATATCAAAACAACACATGCAAAACTGCGAAATTTCAAAATGGACAACTTGCAGTCTTGTACCATCCTGTAGCTAAAGTGAGCATGGAGGGTTGAGGCGTATACCTACTGCCTACGTCGCAGATGCAATGTACTTAAAACAATTATGTGATACAAGCCTCAATGGATTAAAATGCAATACAACATACACTGGAGAAGAAATCAGGAAAATGCATGTGTAAAATAAAGATTGTCAAACCCAAACCGTAATACAATTTACATCAAAACTATTATAAAATAAATGATTATCCTATGAACGCATCAACGTATCAATGTACCAATCAATGTATCAATAGGTACAGTGTACTGCATATCAATTTGAAGAGACGTTAACTACCATTGATGAAGTACATGCGATATTTTAGCAACTTATTTTATCACTTTATACCAAAGGATGTACCCAGAGTGCTTGACAGTGCTCAACACCACAAAGGCAGAGCGTAATACACAACAGAACAACAAGGACAATCAAGGCTTGTTTGCTGCTACTTTAAGTTTCATGCTTACGCAATCATCAGGCAACAAACTTTATACCATAATATGACAAACACAATGAGACCAACTGAAACAACAAAAGATTTACGGAGTACTCTTACATTTGTGACTATTATGAGATACTGGGAAAAAAGGGATATAAAGAAAAAGAGAACAAAAGTGCAGGAATTGCGATTGTAACTAAGACCTAGTTTCTTGCCTGGTATGTTATGTATATCAGTGTGATGGCTGCAAAGATCTCCGTCATTAACAATGCTGTTACGAGAGTGGAATAAATGATCGCCTTGTTCACCCGGGACGTACATGTAGTTATTGTAGAATCAGTACCATTCTCACTGCGGGCCGATAGCGTGAAGTTGATGGATGTACCTGTATCTGTGATGCAACTACTACGATCTATGGTGACTGCGGATGAAGAGGTTACGGAAGCTGGAGAAGAATGTGTACAAGTTGGCAAGATTCAAACAAGTTTAAACAACGAGTGTTATACAATTGCCATAATTGTTTAAACTGTCACCAAACACATCAATATCCTAGGACATGCATCGGTTTGATGTAGTAAGCACTATTGGCACATCCATCGCACAACAACTGAATTCAATATAAACATCATAGAAGTAAGAATGGCTGATGGCAACTCCTTCATGCAAGAGAGCATAGTTACTTTTCATGATGCATTGTCATTACAGAAGTAGAACAACACCTCCAAGTTTCAAGCTGAGTCACCATCAGGTGGCTTGCATGATGATTGATTACTGTGAAGCTTGGAGTCGGAGAGAACGACTTCGACTTCTGTGCTGGAGAAGTCTACTTCTGTGTACTAATCACTATTATTCCCGTAGCTATGCAAAATACGTTACTTTAGCAGCGGCGGATCCAGAGTTCACCTGAGGGGAGGGCACGGGTAATATTCATGACAGGGGAACCTACATGTATGCAGTACCTGTATTTTGTACACATTACGACATAGCGGCTATTTTACGTCATAGGCTTAGTGATGTCTGGCGCTAGCCAGGGTCCACGTAGCTTTAATTTGTTGTTGTTGTAGAAGTTTATTTAACGTCGCACCACAAACAGGCGATTTCGCCTCCTTTGATACATGTGGACGACAGAAGGAATGAGAGAGAGGGGGGAGGACAGAAGTATGGAGAGAGGAAGGTTAGAAATAAATAAGCAATCAACCTCAGGGCTACACCAAAGCAAAAATGGAATGGGAACATACTATATACAAAATAGCTTCATACATATATTGCAAAACACGTTTACTATTCTTCAGTCCGCTATACCACAGAAACACACTAGCCGAAAAGCATTTAAACGGAGCCATGATGCGCTTTTAGCAGGGCACAGAACTGAAGGTGGCTGGGCTCGGAACGGAGATCAGGCGGGAGCTGGTTCCACAGGACTGCGCCGATGAACTGCATGGTCGCTCGACCCGCAGGACCGGGCCAAAATGGTACTCGAACGAGGTGATGTGCTGCTCCCCGAGTGCGGGTAATTAGAATAAGTTCTATCTCTCACTCTACGTCACTGGTGTGACTTAAGTAGTCACCTGCCTGCCGCCACCAGGCGCAGGGCTTGCCTACCGTCACTGTAACCTGACTGTCAACTCTCCTTCTCTCCCTCATTCTCACCTCCTTGTAAAACTGACACCATCTGCACCATGTCTCAAGTACATGAAATGTCACACTAATGTCGCGCTTTTCTACCTCTGCGCCCTTTGTTTTGCTATCTGGCTGCGTATAATATTGTACCCAGATGATGTGCAGGTTATCAGTTGTGTTGAGTTCGAAAAGGACGATTACTCTCCAAGACATTTTGGAAAACGGGAACTGGTAGATGGGACGACAGTTTTTAGAGACAAAGAGACAGAGACCAAGACGAACGAAACGACTACATTATGGAAGAGAGAGAGAGATCAAGTGAGGGCAGCAAGATAAAGGGCCTGGGTAGCTATGGCAAATATGGGCGCGCAAGTAGCCACCCAGGCCAACGGAACAAAAAGTGACAAAAGGTGAGTACGAGGGCGCATGCAGGTCAGCTTTGAAAAGGTTGTACAACGTACGGGAGGAGGTACGTAACAGTTGTCTTAAGATTGCCTTAGCTTTGCAATGTGCCGGATGAACCCAGCGTTACAGCAATCAACTAGCCGGTTGTCTCTGTTCTCTTCTGCCTTTTAGGCAATGCTCCATCGTTGTGGTGTTGAGTACTCTAGGCAATCTGGGAACTCTCGTTATTGTGTACTCCATGTGTCATAAATGTACTCTGTGCGTTGTGTCTGTACTCCGAGGGGCATGTCTCTGTTATAATAAGTACACTTAGCAAAAAACGCTAACGCTATTTTCGATGCTATCTACCCCAGACCAGGGAAATGATGATAAAGTTCTGCGTTGAAACCTTATTTGGTCGAAAATAGCGTGAGGCTTGACGATATCTGTTTTATCAGCATTTTTACTGGATGCGTGAGTTTTGACAGGACCCTGGGATAAATTTTGTACTGCCGCGGAAGTTCTAATATTGAGCCACGCGTGTGTGGAGGAAAGGCCTCTTCCTCTTTCACTTTGCTTTCACTTTGCTTGTTGTCGCGTCAAGCTAGACTAGCTGTCTGTCATCATGCGTGACCTCGTTTTTTTGCCAGGTTCCCCAGCTGAACAGCCTGCTGTTGCTCAGCACCACTCGCCAGCCAGCTCATCTTCTTCTGCCTCCAGCACCGGAGAGGTAACAACGCCAACGCGGGAGGTCTCCAGAACTCGCTTCTCGGAAAAAAATTGAAAAATTTCGAATCGTGCCAGGCTGGCAAGGACTGTTGCCATATCCACCATGGCAACGGTTCACGTTGAAGTAGCGTCAGATTGCTAAGGCATAAATTCCATTTGACGCAAAATTCAACGTTCACTTTATCCGTTATCGTCTCAATGCTAAGGGTACCTTACCATATTATTATACCTCGCGTCCTCCGTCAATACACCATGTTTATTGTGTGCATATTTCATCCTCTCTGTTTTTCTTCACGTCTATGTTAGGCATGTAGACCTCTCTCACATACACTGCTAATGGGATGTGTGAAGATTCAGACAGAAAGACACATCATCCAAACATGAACACACTCAATACTTGCCATTGACCTGGCATGTCTGGCATCAGACGTACCGTGGTAGTCGGTCTTGGGCTAAGTGTATTCTGTGTGAACACACGTTGCACCCTCCACTCTGAATCAATCAAGCTGAAAACAGTGACGTTTGAACTCCCAAGCCCTTCGCCAGTAACGTTTATATTTAGCTTGTCGACAATGGATTCACCTGTACAAAGGGCAGTCCAGCACATTACAATCCGTCATGTGATTAGGTGAGTATTACCTATACATAGTTCTGGTACTGTATTTCCCCGTAAATAAGTTCTCCCCAATGACTTAGTACCCCTTATAAAAAAAAATACACTTTCCACTGCCGAGGTTATCACCCCGAAAGACAGTTCCCCCCGAAAGATAGTAAGTTCGTACCCGTCCTACATGTACAGAAACCGTACAGTACATACATCATATGCACGGTCAGTAGAGTTGCGAAAGATAGTACCACCAGGGAATATAGGCCAATATGGAGGGGGGGGGGCGATAGCCAGCCATGGGCTGTAAGCAAAACAATGCAAACAAATTACAAATTGCAGGAGGCAATAACTTACACGGGCCGAGGAAAAGAGAAACAAAATCTGAATGAAGAATTAGCAGTTATTAGAACTCAAGCCTCATGTTGACCTTGAAATCATTTAGCGTACAAGACGATTTTACTGATAGAGGCAGGGCCAGCCAGAGAGAATAGGCAGTGAAAAACGGAGATCTGGTATAAGCTGATGTTCCGGCTTTAGGCAAAGTGCAGGAATTGCGTGTAGGACGAGTGGGAAGAAACCAGTTATATTTACGCAAGTGTGGCGGGGCTTTGTCAAGACGAATGGAATGAACGAACAATGCACAGTTTTCGATCCGTTTGACTTGAGATGGGGAAGGTGTGAACATAATTATCATACAGCTCGACAGAAGGAAAGTATGATGGTTTGCGGAAAAGGACTTTCAGCATCCTCTTACTGTGGACTTCCAGGGTACTCATTAACGATTTACTTAGTAGGGATGACCAGGCGGTTGAGCAATAGAGAAAAAAGGGGAGAATATAGCAATGAAAAAAGGCGAATTCAAGCGGTAGGTGGGAGCAGTGAGAGACGAAGTAGCCAACAGCTTTACTGACTTTGCTACAGATATAGTCGACATGTCTACTAAACGATAAGTCTGAGTCAATGACCAAACCAAGATGCTTGTGTTGCTTTACCACTATGAGGTCTGTGATGGATCCGGGAAGAGTGAATGCAGGGGTTGGCTCTGGTGCGTGTTTTTGGCCGTGATGCCAAGACCTCAGGTCGGCAGAGCCATCAATGCCCCAGCATCACTGCTGCGTCTTGGTGCAGCCCCTACACCGTTGTTGTCACGTTTGTCATAGTACTATAGTCTCAGTTTTATGAAGAATTTGGCATTCAATTGACCGTAACTTTGGTGTCTCTCAATGGATTTGAGTGAATTTTTCACCACACACTCCTGCCACTATGCTGGCCCTCTGGACATGATTTAAAAATTCTTGCGCCTCACTGACAGGCTTTCCAGGCCGGAAAAACTCAAAATTGCGGCATAGTGCCACGGTGTGCGAGCCACCTAGGAGCCAAAAAAAGCATTTACATTTTTTTCACATGTTCTTGCCCATTCTGTCCGTACGCGGGATCCCAACCTAACAAAAGTCCAGAAGCAGCCATGGGTGGTGGGATAGGGCCCCTCAACGTGGCCCTGGAGTGTAAAGTAACGATTTTCCTCAGTACTTTCGTATCTCATAACTAACTAACATTACTTGCATCGTCCAAGTCATGAAATACTGACTCAAAGGCATGCATTACGCATGCATACCAGTAAACTAGCGGTACAACAAAAGATTTTTGAAAAAAATGCCAATACTAAAAAAAACCAAAACGATCAAGTACAAAATTTCGAATATATGTATTTTTTTATTTATATCATTATCTCATGGCACATCATGATGACAGCCAGTAAAACTGAGACAAGGGTGAAAGCCAACCACAGCAGTAAAACAGATAAAATAATACAAATTAGAGGCAAAGAAGGCAAAGGAGGAGACAAACCAGCAGGATATACATGAAACCTATAATTGAGCAGAGATTTTAGCAACAAAATTATCCATCGACGTGCTGGTCTTGGCCTGCGTTGGCAATGTTGCCCAAAACACATAGCCAGCAAAGGTCGGGGATCTAGTGAATAGGGTGGAGGCAGCGCGTGGCAGACTGAATGGGTTCCGGGTATTCCGTGTTTCGGAGAACCAATTATAAGCCTGCATATGCAAGGGTATTTTATTTTGTAATATTTTATGCATGAGAACACAGAGGTGGTACTTATGTCGAGTGGAAAGGGGACTGATCTTGGCAATTTCGTAAAGACTAGCGGAGGGAAAGCGACGATCTTTGCTAAATAAGATTTTAAGGAGCATGCGGTTATGGGTTTCTAGCTTGTTCAATACAGTAGTAGTTATGCCAGACCAAGCAGTATCACAGTAGTCAAGTAAGGGCAATATGTAGCAACGATAAAACAAGCGTTTGCAAGAAAGAGGAAGATGTCTACAGTGGGCTTGAAGAGCCCAAAGAATGGAGCTTGTGCGCTTGCAGACATACTGCACTTGGGATGACCACGACAATTTAGAGTCAATAATAACGCCAAGATGCTTATGCTCTTCAACAATACGAATAGCAACACTTGAAGAAGGAAAACAAAGTGGCAGGGAAGGGGGAGAAGGGGAAATATACATAGCTGCCGTTTTATCAACGTTTGGCTGCAATTTCCAATCATGCATCCAGGTTATAACCTTGCCAATGCTATCATGGCTTCGTGCAGTCGTATAGGGCAAGCATTGGAGCAAAGCAGAGCTGTGTCGTCAGCGAAAAGGCTGACACCAGGGGCAATATCGGGGAGGTCATTAATATACAGGAGAAATAGCAGTGGCCCGAGGATTGAACCCTGGGGGACTCCAGAAGTAACGGGTAAAGGCTCCGATAACACAGTTGAGAGGCGTACAAGCTGATGTCGGTTAGAGAGATACGATGAGACCCAGCCGATAGCCTTGCCATCAATGCAATATACTGTTCGCAGCTTAGCTAAGAGACCCCTGTGCCAAACAGTGTCGAAGGCCTTTGCGAGATCGAAGAAAACTAAACCAACATGGTTATGGGCGTTCCGGGCGGTGTGGATGTCTTGCACGAGGCGGGTAACCTGGTACCTGGTGGAGTCACCCCGACAAAAGCCCGACTGTGCTGGCGAAAGTGAAATGCGAACATGATCATAAATGATGTCATATACAACACGTTCGCACACTTTTGATAAAGTAGAGAGCAATGAGATAGGGCGATAGTTGCTGGGGGTGGTGCGTGGTCCTCTATTTTTGTAGGTGGCCACGACTACCGCAGTTTTCCACATGGCTGGGAATTTCCCTTCGCGAAATGACAGATTCAAGATAATTGACACAGGATAGGCAACAGACGGAGCAAGAGCTCTCCAAACTTCGTTGGTAATTCCGTCTTGACCAGGGGACTTGCCAGTTTTCAGATTACGGAGATATTTCCTCACTTGGGCTGTACCAGTCGACAATGATAGGAGGGACGCAGGTATTGAGGGTGAAGGGGTGAGTGGTGGTATAGGCCACGTAGGGTCGTCAGGAAGTCCAAACGACGTAAACTGCGTGTTCAATATGTCTGCTATGTCTGCGGGATCTGTTGCTACCGGGCCGTCTGAAGCTGTCATTGATCGGATCGGCTCCCGACCACAGTTCTTACGGAGATGGCGGAGAAATTGATGGAGACTAGGGCGATCATGGGAAGACAGGGTGGCATGAACCGACTGTACATCCTGACGATGGAGGGTACGTGACAAACAGTTCACTTTGTTACGCTTGCGCTTAAAGGCAATGAAGTTTTCACTGGTTGGATACTTCCTATAAATGCTATACAAATCTCGCTTCAGTTTCACAGCCCACTTGAGGTCCGGAGTGATCCAGGGTCGGGATGCATCCCGCATAGTAGGACGAGGCCTAATGTAGTCTCCTGTCCGCGAAATAACTTTGGAAGGCAACAGATGACGATGGAATGCTGACTGTAGTAAAGCATCAAACAGGACAATGGCATCATCAACATCAGAATGCCGATGAAGTAATGACCTGTCCAACCTAGACAAGTCTTCATTCACAACTTGCCAGACACGGGTAGGCACTTGTTTATACCTGTACTGAGCCTGGGGATGGAGGGACGATTTAGCAGTCGCTTGTGGTGTCGAGCACGATGCATAGTTGAGCGTACAAACAACCTGCAGATGATCAGATGTGCCAAGAGGAGCTGCGTGGTCGACTGAGAGGACATGTCGGGGTTTGTTGGTTACCAACAAGTCAAGACACGAGTTGGCACCTGCTGATGAAGTGTATGTTGGGAAACTCACTAGTTGTTGGAGCCCAAGCATTGAAAAAACTATCTGTAGGTTGGTACCGGCTGTAGAGGTGGAGTCAGAAGAGCACCAATCATTATATTTGGCATTAAAATCCCCCGTCAGGAAGAAGTCACACTCGTCATAGCAAGAGGACTGTATAGCATCGACCAGCATATCCGAGAAGAAGGACAATTGTTCCGCCGATTGGGAAGGGGGTCGATACATACAACATACAAGAATAGGGTTAGGGGTGCATTGAGACTTAACTTCCACCCAGGCAGATTCACAGCCCTGACGCTGCAGGTCGGGTCTGTGCAGAATATGTTGAAAAGCATCAGTCCGGACAAGCACGGCGACACCACCATATCCTCTAGTGAAAGAGTGTGCATTTCTGTTCTCGTGTGCTGGTCTGTCTCTTCTGAAACAGGAATAGCCCAGTACATGCACGGAAATAGATGGGCACAGCCAGGTCTCTGTGAAGCAACCAATACTTGGCTTAGTGCTCTCCAGAACAATCGAAAGTTCAGCTAATTTATTGACGAGAGACCGACAATTCATGGTTATCAGCTTTAGGTCGGATTCTGATCTGGGGTAGAATGGGGTAGCATGCAAGTTGAGGGAAGACATAGACAACATGATTATGATGGGGAACTATCACCACCACGTTCAGTCACGTTGGTACCGTCGACAAAGCGCCACTTACGGATGGTGTGGCTAATTGTTGCTGGCCAAAATCCTGTACTGAGTATTTTGTATTCATCCGTCGCTAGGACAGTCAGTCGTGCATATGCTGTGCCAAAGGTCCGGGATTCGCTAATACTGCAATTGAGCACCTCAACCTCACGGTCCTTGCACCAGTCCGTGGTTGCGTTAGCGCTACACTCCATGTGGACATTGCCCACGTAGAACACAGATTTCGCGACTTTTTCTACGCCTGTGAGGATGTTGGGGTTAGCTGGGGCCACAGGCTTCACGTACCGGAACGTGACCCGACGCCGTACAACTTCGGCCCAGCCATCCGAACTGCTTCCCGTATATTCACCTGTACTAGTTGTAGCCAATGTTATTATTATTATTAGACACCCTTAGCAAACAACGGTAACGCTATTTTTTACGGTACTCGTACCTTGATCACCCAGATAGCGTTGAAGCTGCAGCGTATAAACGTTATGGGGGCTGATTTATCGTTGTGACCAACGGTACGTGTTTTGGCCAAATATTGCATAGTCCGTACGCATTTCACCTTGTATCGCGTATATGGTGACAAAAATGGTTGTACGGCGCGAAATCAAAGCTACTCTCGTGGCAACAGCGTACTAAAAATAGCGTGCATCTTGCTAAAGGTCGAACCCAAATCACGGTATTTTCCCCCTTACGATAATACCGTTACAATATAACGTTTTTTGCTAAGGGTGTCTATTATTACCGTAAAGTACCGTTGATCCGCCCCCACGCCATGTCGCTTCCCAGCTGGGTTTTCGGCAGGGGGCGGGAATTAGATCAAGGCTGTCAAGTGCAGTACGATGTACAACAACGTAGAGGATCAGACTCAATGTGCTGGATTGTGCACATTTTGATCCTGGATTGGCAAGTATTGTGTACAGCAGTGCATGCGTCGGTTCAACATCGTATTTCGTTGTATACGCCGAAGTCGCTTCACAAGGAGAAAATCGACAGGGGGCGGGAATTAGAGAGGGGGCGTATCAACGGTACTTTACGGTATTATGAAATGACCCAAAGGCAATGTGCCTATCGAGGGGTTCATTTGATTGAAAGAACAGTAGATGTAGATGTATGTACAAAGAGAAGTAGGGATTGATGAGGAGAGAAATGGGGAAAATCAACTGCAAGGTGGCGGAATTCCGTTGATTGCATAAGCATAGTCAGCTGTAAATTTCCTGAGAGCAGCTTTGAACTTATAGAGCGAGGCTTCCGATGTTAGACTGGGGGGTAAACAGTTCCATAGAATAGCAGTTCGGAACATGAAGAGAGACTTAGACAATGATTTAAATTTGGGAAGAATGATTTTATTTGGTCGTCGCTCACTATTCGTAATCTTGAAATGGAAATCAGCAAGGTAATCACGATGATGGAAAACATATCTGTGAAAAGTAGTGAGACTGATGATTTGACGACGATAGGCTAGTGACTCTAGGGAGCATTTAGAATTTAAGACAGATTTGGAAGGAGTGTAATCAAATGTAATTTTTTTCTTTTTCAGTAGAGCTCTAGCAAACCTTGCCTGTAATTGATCAAGAGTGGTCATGGGTTTCTTATTAGATCCAAACGACCACACCGTACAGCTATATTCGATCACAGGTCTTACGAACCCTTTGTACAGTATGATCATTGCCGAAGGCGTAAGTTGCTGGGACATAATTGACAGCAGGTGCACTCGATATCTGAACTTCGAAGTTATTGAGGCGACATGTTTGCGGAAATCCAGGTTGTCGGTCAAGGTGATGCCAAGATGTTGCAGTTCAGGAACCACCGTTAATGGCTCATTGTACATTTGGTATTGGATTCCTGCAGGTGGTGTATCATTGATAGCTCTATGGCACAGCACGGATGTCTTGCTCGCTGAGAATTCACCTCCATTGTTCCTGCCCCATGTTTGACATGCATCGAGATCAGACTGCATGTTCGCTCTACTGGCGAGGGTGTCTTCAGGTTTGTAAGCCAGTAGGAGAGTGACATCATCTGCAAATAGATATTGCGTGCAATGTTGCATAGCGTTGGGCAGGTCATTTATATAGAGTAGGAATAGGAGTGGTGAAAGGTGGGAACCTTGAGGCACTCCGCAGTTGATGCTCCGCTTCTTCGATTTAGTGCTATGTACCTTCACTTCAATTTGTCGATCCCCTAAGAAGCTCTTCAGCCATTTTACTGACGAAGCTGTAGCAATCTTACCGAATTTCTTTAGGAGTATAGAGTGGTCGACCCGGTCGAAAGCTTTCCTGAAATCTAGAGATATCAGGTCAAAATTAGTGCCATTATCAATATTTACAGCCATTGATTGGGTTAGCAAGATAAGTTGGTCCGTTACAGACTTGTTGCGTACATATGCGAATTGACCTTTACAAATTACACCATGGGTCATCAAGTATCGAAGTAGACGTTCCGAGAGAATCTTTTCCATTAGTTTCGCTATGCATGGGAGAAGGGATATAGGTCTGTAATTGGTAGGCTCTTTGGCGCAACCTCTATTCTTGTACACCGGTATTACAGTGGATGATTTCCAGGAGGACGGGAACACACCATCATCAAGGCTGTAGTTGAACAATACTGATAGTGATTGGGAAAGGATGTCGGCGAATTCCTTTAGTATACGGTTTGTCAGGTTGATGTCTGATGATGATTTATGTTGTTGCAGCCTTTTTGCTGCATCGAAGACTTCAACAGGGCGTATGTTTCCGAATCCAAATTTGTTTCCATCGACGTCGGCTTCATTGATTGTTATACTAGTTGCTACAGTATTTGGCGGCGTTGACTGAGTGGTGCATTGGCGGGCAAAGAAGGTACACAGCGTTTCGGCCTTCGCTTGATCTGTTTTGTGAATTTCATTGCCGTTCTGCAGGTCTGGAATTGCCTTTTTATTTGTTTGGTCAATATTGCATATTGCTTTGGCACGTTTCCACCACGCATAGCCACCCTTTCTTTCCTTGCCAAGCATTGTGTATCCGAGCGTTGACAAGTATGTGTCCTTGGCGGCTCTTAATGACCGGTGGTACAGGTTGCGCGAGAGTTTGTATGCAGCTCGTAAGGAATCGTTGAGTGGCTCCTTTCGGTGGAGCACATAGAGGCGGTTAGTTCGCTGACGTTGCGTCTTAAGTTTTTTTGTGAACCATGGTTGGTTCGACTGGGTGTTTTTCCGGCGTGTGATGGTCGTTGCTGCCTGAATTGCCTGGTCCAGCAGTGCAGAGTAGGCCATGCATCTGAAACTGATGTGCACGTTGGTGCCCTGCATGCATTCGGTCAATGGTAGTGTGCTCAGTTTCTGCCTGAGGAGGTGCATGTCAACCTTTCTGGAGACTGCGGCTGCGTTGACAGTTCTTCTAGAGTGGCGTTTCTCTGGTGGAGAATATGCGCAAAATAGAGGACAGTGGTCTGCAATGGGCATGGATGTGTAACATGAAGTGACAAGATGGGGCATATTAGTTAAAATCAGGTCTAGGGACGGATTAGAATCTTTAGTTGGCCTCGTTCCATGGTTCTTGGAGACCATAGTGAAGCCATAGTCGTCAAAGGCGGACTGCATGTGTCTACCTGCAGTGTTCGTAGGGTCTGCGTTGTTCCACTCATTGTTCTTGGAGTTAAAGTCTCCCACGACAATTACTGGACGGTTGTCAACGAGGGGGTGAAGAGGACTGAATGAGTTGCAGAATGCAAGACTATCGTGTCTTGGAGGACGGTACATACAGGACATGATTGTAGCTCCTGTTTCGACAGTTATCATCTCTGAATTGTTGCACTCTAGATCCCGGCGGCGCATAGCACAAAGGGCGGACGAAGAGAAGACTGCTACCCCACCACCACCCAAGTCGCTCCATGTAGTGCTGCACTGGGACCGGTCACGACGGAACAGGTCGTAACCCGGTATCTTAATGATCTCGTCTGGGATACACGAATTTAGCCATGTTTCCGTTATACACAAAATGTCTACTTTATGGTGGTCAAGGAGGTCTGTAATATCAGCCAATTTATGTTTCATACTACGACAGTTCAGGGTACATATCCGAATGCAAGAATTATTGTTATTGTTGTGGGGGGATGCGTTTACTGGTGTGGTATCAGGTGGAGGTTGTTCTCTTACAAACGTTGAGTGGGGTTGGGCACGATAGGTGCGAGGCATGAAAACTGGTGCATGGGGATTGAGTGGGAACACGGTCGTGGCTGCTGTTGAGCGGGGTTGGGCACGATAGGTGCAAGGTATGAAGACTGGTGCATGGGGGTTGAGTGGGAACAAGGTCGTGGCTGCTGTAGAGCAGGGTTGGGCGCGATAGATGCGAGGTAAGAAGACTGGTGCATGGGGATTGAGTGGGAACACGGTCGATTAGTTGGTGGCTGTGGGCCCATTTGCCTCGCTGAAGTCCCATGGCCGAACCTGAATGGGCGCTGGCCAAAACCCATCTGCTTCGATGGCTGCACATTGGTCTTCACGGACTGTAAGCCTTGCAGCTTTTGTGCCTACATGCTTGCGAGAAGGAAAGGTGCGGCAAGCTGTGGGTGTGATGCCATTCTGGACACAGTGGGACGTTATGGAGTCTGCGTCGCAACTGTCATCAATATTGCCAACAAAGTATACTTTTCGCAGGGAGCCAAGAGAACCTCTCAGTTTGCGGCTGGTAACTGTAGTCCATTGCTCGTCGTGTTGGTGGTGTTGGTGGTGTTGGTGGTGCTGTTGTTGCTGCTGCTGCTGCTGCTTCTGGCGCTGTTGTTGTTGTTGTTGTTGTTGTTGTTGTTGTTGTTGTTGTTGTCGCTGTTGGGGTCGTTGGTGCTGGTTAGTTTGCTGGTGGTGCCCCTGTGGGAGAGGTGGCTGCGCAGTGACCGATGGCTTGGAGGAGGGCCGAAGTGCTCGGTTGTCACTGGAGCTATTGAGCACGGATGCCCATACGCGCTGCTGGGTCGCGGATCTGCAAGTGCTACAACTTGTAGTGGTATCCATGTGGTTGGCTTGCTGCATTTGCAGCCCATGTGCACCCGGCTTGGATACGGTATCGCCCGCCTTTTTGAATGGGGTCGGTGCAGTGTGTTGTACATGCTCTACTGGCTTGAGGCGCCCTTGGTTGGCTTGCTGCATTTGCAGCCCACGTGCACCTGGCTTGGATACGGTATCGCCAGCCTTTTTGAGTGGGGTCGGTTCAGTGTACATGTGTTGCATATGCTCTACTGACTTGAGGCGCGCTTCTTGTTCCTTACACTTGTCCTCCAGCGCAGATATACGGGAATCTGATTGCACCGTACTAATAGGCGTATGCGTGTGTGCAAGGTCAGCTTGCTCTTTTCTAATCATGGAGAGTTCCCCTTGCATGTTGGCGATTGCCGAGGAGATCCCTGAAAAGACTTCCTGAAGGGCGGCCAATTCAGCCTTGACTGTCCCAACTATTTCGGTCTTGATGCTTTCGATCAGGCCATTGACATCTAATATGGAGTCTTCGGGAGGCGAGATAACCTCTAAGTCACTTACCGGTGACTTGCTGCCTGCATCTCGACCGCATTCCGTAGGGTGTGTGGTTCTGCCCGCAGAACACACGTTCGCCTCTCCAGTAGAGTCACCAGCAGACCGAGAGTCTGTGTCGTCCTCCTCAACGTAGAGATCAAAGCATGGCTTCCCAAATGCCTGCTTTGGGGTTACCGATCCTTGCTTGTAGCTATCGTTTGGATATGAATAGTCGATCAACGGCATGTTCACAGCTCAAAAAGTGCAACCGCACTCTACGTTGACACAGAATTCCGTTGATCTGGTTGGTGCAGCCGGTGGTGTTTCAGTGCGTGATGAGGTCTGGTGTACATGTGGCGATGTTTGGGAAGTGCGGGTACGGTTGGTAGAGTGTGCGTTGGGGGGAGTCCGAGTGACGGTTTCCCTCACCCCAGCCCCTCTAGTACTAGTACCTGAACTACTTGCTCGTTCGAAATTTTCGAACGAATTACTCGAACTAATCGTTTCACCCCTACAATCATAAGCAACAAACATCGCATTCCGCATTGTACGCTTTGCGAAACCTGTGTCCAGTCTTTCTAAATTCTGTTAAATCTTCCACACTGTTAAGTGTTAGGAAACTAGAGGCCATATTCCCCGTACTGCTCCTTTTCTCTCCGAAACTCAACACTCGCAAGCCAGATATAAAAGAAAGAAAAAATCATCAGTCACACCACCGGGACTCGAACCAGGGACCTTGCTATTCGCGAGCAATGCTCTAACCAACTGAGCTACAGTATGACTCTTATCCACAGTGATGGTAAATCTATCCTTCTTCAATCAATCAATATCTGGCTTGCAACATACTGGCAACTCACACCAATCAAGAGGGCCCTCGGCCATTCGCTTGATATCATGGGGAGCGGATCAAGCTATGTCCACAGCGAGCAAATACAAAGTTGGTTAGCGCATTGCTCGCGAATAGCAAGGTCCCTGGTTCGAGTGCCGGTGGTGTGACTGATGAATTTTCTTTCTTTCATATCTGGCTTGCGAGTGTTGAGTTTCGGAGAGAAAAAGAGCAGTACGGGGCATGTGGCCGCTAATTTTCTAACAAAGTGAAATTCTCCTTGAAGGTCAGATTTGAAACCTTCCGGACTGTTCCGCCAGTGTTAACATCATGGCCACCTCGCGGTGACTACTCCCCAGTTTGCCTATTTTTCACGTCAGTCAGCACACACCAGGATCAAGCAATCAAGGTATACCAGTCAGGCACAAGTTTTCATATCCTTCGAAATTTTGAAAAATGGTTCAGTGAAATGAAATGAGTTGTGAATTTGCAGTGCGCAGGGAATGAGCATGTGTGCTCACCAATTCTCTTCGAAATTTGTCAGTCAAACAGAATGAGAATGTGTTAGGATGGGACCATATCACTTACATCTGTGTGCGGATGTCCTGATATAACCAGGTCTACACATACACCGGTCTTCATTACGTGCTGCTACCAAGTTGTTGCTGTCGTTGCAGTAGACTGTGATAATAAACACAGAAGCACATTAAACTGCAACAATGAACAGAGAAGCATAATACACTGCAGGAAAAACAAATATACTGCTGTCTGGGTTGACAACACTGGTAACGCCAATTGAGCAGTGCCCGTATTGACAGAATTTTAAAAACTTGCTCTACATATTACTATTGTGATTACACACGAAAATCCTGTGGAACAAAAAGTGATAAAATGTCTCTACTCACGAGTTTCATGCTGAAAAGCAATCATCAGGAGACTGGGGCTATAGTCGGGGTTGTATGGTCTTATTCACTATAGGTGTTGTCCCATGGCAGGTATGCAATGCTAGTGTTTCAGCGCGAAGGCAGTATAAGCGATCAGTATAGTGTTATGCGGGGGGGGGGGCATGGGAGTATTATGAAGGCAGTGTAAGTGATCAGTTCAGTACTATGCTGGTGGCGTGGGGATATTATGACACCGGCCATGGCGCTACCGGGCCGCGGGGCAAAGGAGAATACAGGCAAGATGCTACTCATGCCATTTTGGCTTGGTGAGAGTTGGCACCAACTGGGGGTGCTACTGACTCGGGGAGGGCGCTAAGTTATAGAATTGCAGAGGTAGAACTTTGATTCGTGTCGGAACTTTGACACCAGCTCTGTGCGCTTGTTGAGGGACGTTTCCTTGTCTGCATTGCTGATGTATAGCTTCTCTGTTAGGCACAGGTCGCACCGCTTGGTGGTGTTGGTGTAGGGACGCGCCCTGCATCGGATCGACCAGTCGACTATTGTCACTACATGTCTACCCTCGTTAGTACGACATCAACTACTAGACAAACCTCATTAGTAGACAACGATCACAAATCCCCAGACTCCTGAAGTGTGTACATTCACGACAGGATAGTAGATAATACTGGTTATAAGACAAGAATTTGAAACTAGCGGGGTTATTTACTAACGACGGTAGACCTGTATATGTACTAAGATGAGCCATACCAAGGCAAGCATGTTGGCTTTAGCCTACTCTAGATTACCTGATCTCTTGTCAAATAATAACAAGCATACATGTACTTAGTACAATTTCATGCCTTTGTACTATAAAAGGCCATGTCCATGATTAGGCCCATCACTGCCCCAGCCAGATAAGCCCACGCTTCTATCGACGAATTCTACAGTCAGTGATGTTGTTGCAAAGCAGACCACGATATCTGTTTGAGCACACACACACAGAATCAATAGTATTGTCTTTGGGGTTGGTGAAATAGTCTTTTGGCATCCCTGAAACGAACATCGTTCATTTGAGGGCAAGTGGTTTCAGCTAAAATCTCAAGTCGACTGACAATGTTCATACATATTAATTAACATGCTATTTTCGTCGTCCAGCATAGCAAGCTGCGTTCATTTCAGAGGGTGGGGAGGGGATCCGAGTACAAAATGAACCATGTTCGTTTCAAGGACGACTAAAAACTATTACTCTGATCAATGTGATAGAAAACAACTGCTGAGATTGCTCAGTCCACTGTGTGTGGAAATCCTGAGCAGAATTTGTCACCCTGGGCTGCAGGAATGGCCCAGCGACATTTCAGCGCGTAATGGAAGCAGTCCTGAGTGGCTTATGTAACACACCGTCTCAGCCATTCTGCCGTGTGTTCTTTGATGATGTCCTGAATACCAGCGAAACGCTGTCTGGCCAACTCCAGATTCTGCTGCCCGTGTTCGCGCGAGTTCGGTCCGCTGGACTGCGGTTCAATCTGAAGAAATGCTCCTTCTTCCAGGAGGAGGTCACTTTCTTAGGACACCGCGTGTCAGCGGAGGGCATCTCCCCGAATGAGGCCAAACTCATTGCGGTCAGGAACTGGAAGACTCCGAAATCTGTCACAGCTGTCCGCGAGTTCCTTGGCTTCGCTAGATATTATCGCCGCTTCATCCGTGGGTTCGCCCAGCGTGCTGCTCCGCTGACTGCTCTGACAAGCAAGAATGCTCGCTTTGCGTGGTCGAAAGCTTGCGAAGCGGCGTCCCAGGCTCTGAAGCGTTCGCTTGCCAGTGCGCCGGTGATGGCGTACCCCCAGTTTGAAGATTCAGCAGGTGCATTCATTCTGGACACCGATGCGAGCAATGTGTCGATTGGTGCAGTCCTCAGCCAGATCCAGGATGGAACTGAGCGACCCATTGGGTACGGCAGCCGTGTACTGACGAAAGCTGAGCGCAACTACGATGCTAGCGATCGTGAGGCCCTTGCTCTGGTCTATTTTGCGGAGTATTTCAGGCACTACTTGTTGGCACGACCATTTGTTGCCAGGACGGACAATACTGCGTTGACTGCACTCCGGAACCTGAAGGAACCCCGCGGACGGAAAGCACGTTGGCTTGACTGTTTATCCGAATATGAATTCCGAGTCGTCCACCGTCCAGGTCGCCAACATCTGAATGCCGATGCTATGTCCCGCGTGGTGACCGATGTGCCGTCTCCTCCGCCGAGTCCGCCGCCTCTTGCCCGTGATGTTCCGCTGTCAGCTGCTGCTGAAGTGCCAGTTGCTGGAGCCACTTTCGTCAGTTCTCCTGATCCGCCGCCTGATTGTTTTCGGCCGCAGGATATTCTGAGTGCCCAGTCTGCTGATCCTGATCTCGCTGCGGTTTTGTCTTGGTACGATGCTGCCAGTGGGAAATTTGTCCGTCCACCTGAAGAGGATATCCGTCCCTTCAGCCGTCTTCAGAAATTCCTTTGGTCTTCTGTTTCTCAGTTGCGTCTTATCGATAAGGTGTTGTATCTTGATCCCCCGTTCGCTCATGTTGTTGATGTCGAACATCCTGTTCTGATTGTCCCTGTCGTTTTGCAGTCTGCTGCGCTCGCGTCTGTTCATTCTCTGCCCGGTGCTGGTCACTTTTGCATTGAGAAAACGTTACATCTGGCCCGTCAACGTTTCTTTTGGCAGGGTATGGCATCCGATGTCCAGATTTATGTGCAGAGTTGTCCCACTTGTGCTCAGTTGGCTTCTAAGAATCCAGTGCACCGTGCTCCGTTGCAGTCCATGGCTGCTGGTTTTCCGTTTGAGTTTGTCGCATTGGATATCGTTGGTCCACTTCCTGTGACTCCAACCGGTAACAGGTATGTCCTTGTCATCGTCGACTACTTCACTCGCTGGGCTGAAGCCGTTCCTTTGTCTGCCATTACTGCTGAGGCTGTCGCTCTGGCATTTGTTCATGGTTGGGTGTCTCGCTTTGGAGCGCCACGTCGCCTCCACTCTGACCAAGGCTCTCAGTTCGAAGCTCGGTTGTTCCAGTCGTTGTGCACCATCCTTGGCATCTGGAAATCCCGCACAACCAGTTACCACCCCGAGGGCAATGGACTTGTTGAACGCCTCAATCGTACATTAATCCATCACCTGAAGGCTTTTGTTGGCCCTACAGATGTCCATTGGGATATTCACCTTCCGCTTGTTCTTCTCGCCTACCGTGCTGCTGTACACAGTAGTACTGGTTTTACGCCTTCCCGTTTGTTGTATGGTGCTGAGCTTCGCCTGCCTGTTTATCTGGTCTTTCCTCCTCCTGATCCTCCCGAGCTCTCCCCATTTGCCTATGTTCAGCTCGTACGTGATCGTTTAGCTCAGGCTCATTCTCTTGCTCGTGTTCAGTTAGCTGCTGTCCATCGTCACCAGAAGTCAGTGTATGATGCTCACTGCAGTGGTGCTTCGTTTGTCGTTGGCGGTTTAGTCTGGCTGCATGATAAGGTGATTCATGCCGGCGAGTCTGCCAAGTTCCACCGTTATTGGTCCGGTCCGTTTCGTGTTGTTCGTGTGAATGGTCCTACGTCGTATACCTTGTTTATGCCTGGGTGTGAACGTACCGTCCATTTCAATCGCCTCAAGAAAGCTGTAACTGTGTCCGGTCCGTACTTCTTCTCCTGTTTCTCGTCGTTCTGGCCGTGTTCGCACTGCACCTGCTCGACTAGCTGACTATGTCCTGGGCTGAGTTTATTATTTGGTTTGTTTTCTTTTGTTTGTTTCCTAGGTATTTCGTTCATTCCCGTGGACGTGAATTTTAGCTAGGGGGGCACAGTGTAATAGGTGTATGTATGCTACGACCTGAATACTCACTATTCGTATTTCCCGCTCGTTCCCCTTGGCAATGAGCCACTCACATAGAAGAGCGCATGCTCCAGGTTCTGTTCTGTTGTAGTCTAGTCTTGAGTGGTCGTTGTCCTGTTCTCCTTCTGTTTACACTCTTATCGAATACTTCTAATTATCCAATCATAATACCCTTGAATTCCGGTGTGAGGGGGCATCATTAGCCGGGAGCAGCCAACACATACATAGAGTACGTCACTTGATGCTAGCAGAGCGGGGCACTTACGAGACACACAGATTGTTGGTCGTGCCATGGTGCAGGAGTCTTGACCTACTGTGTTGGTTGATGGTTGGTAGGTAGTGCAATGAGACCCATTAGTGGCGTTGGTGTATACCGGTATGTAGCTGATGTTGTTGTCATGCAAGACTTGCGATGTGTTCAGCAGTTGTGAGGCACAGCTGAGTTCCTGCCCGTCTGTAGACAATGGACGACCACCATATTGTTGATAGCACGTCTGGTTTGCATGATCTGCTGAGAATGAGATGCTATGGTATGTATACATGTGTGAGTCACACACTATAGAAGCTGCTTGTGTATCTACAGCAACAAACAAGAGTAGAACAGATATACAATCATGTCGTCTCAGACAGTGACATACTTTACGCAGAGTTATGGTTTCTGCCAAGAGCTGTGTATAACACTTGTTTATACCTGAGACACTTTATAAAACTCGCTATACCTACTTAAGTACAGAACTGGGGAAGCCAAGCAAAAACGAACTGTCGCAAACCGAAAGTCATTATCCTCCAGCTGAGTCTAACACGTGCCGTGACCTTTTTTTGGTGGACTGTTCTTTCATAACTCATAACTTACTGGTCCTTTCTCTTTACTTACAATATTGGCTTAACATTCGAGTCTTGGCTTAATTTTTCATAGTGTCTTTCAATTTCAGAGTGACTTTCACTATGTTTGGCCATTCTACAATATCTACCTTCACTGATGAGAGTTTTGTAATCAAAACAGCTGAATGAAGGAATTCAGTACCAACAGATGTGTCGCTTTGCTGGTGGCGTGCTGTGGCAACGTCGTGTCGAGGTCGGCTGGCGAGTGCAGTTATGCTGTGGTGGTTGATGAAAATTACTTCCCCTTTACACAATTAACCCTTTCTATGTGAGCCATATTCCCCAGTTATCTGCAATTTTAGAGCAATTGTACACTTGAACTAGTTTTGCATACACTGCCGCAACCAGCTCAATCCCGATTTCACTTCACCTTGGTGGATTTTCATGATCCATGGCTCGTTTGAAAGATCAGGATCAAATGAAGCTATTCGTAACGTTTTCAGAACAATAAGCATGTCAGGGTTATTTCCATGTCCTCTCCAAGCTGCCCGACGATGCCTCAGATTCACAACTTCATCTCACCCTTTCATTCACCTCCTTTCTCAAAGTCAACGGATTTTCACCATTCAAAGTGCAATGGAAAGCAGAGATCCAAACGCTCATTTCCCCACCCATTACACATGTACTGGGACCATGGGAGATCCAAAAGCACCTGAAGAGCCTCCCGGTTACTTGTTGATCGCCAGAGAACACATTTTCTAGGTTCCTCTTGTTGCAGCTCGTTCAAACTTTGACCTATTGCAAAAACTTGGCATTTGGCCCCTAAAGCCTTACTAATCTGTAGAAAGGTCATGTCCACCCGCCTCTGGAACATGCCACCTCAGCCTGGTCCTATATCCTTACCAAAGCTGAACTGGAGTGGTTATACTATTATCTTGAAAGCTAGGGTAGTAACTTACTAGTAAGGATGTTTTAGCTGAGTAAGAAAGTAACCTTCTGTACATATGCTACCAGTCAGCCCTTTCGAATAGGTGCACCCCGCTCCTGCCTCACCACAAGTCTCCAGCGAGACGTCCGCCTCACACCTATCTGCATTTTTAAGCCCAGCTGCCTTCGTGATCTCGGCACCTATGCCCGCGACAGAAAACAATGGAGTAACCTCTGCTCAGCCATTTAGTCTAGTACTGCTCTTCTTAAATTTGACCTTATTACAAGACTTCTTTTCTTTTTCATTTCGTTCTCCCACTCTCACACACACACATGCTCACGGTTAATTCTGCCGTCGTGAGTCCCATTCAGGACGGATACGAGAATAATAATAATAATAAGAAAGTAACCGTGATTAGATAGGTATGAAACAAAATCACAATCAAGTGACCTCTGTGACCTTGAGTTCTTACATTTTTTTACACAAATCTCCTCTTTAGTTACATTGCATTGAACCTTCCTCCATGTCTCTGTCTTTGAGTCCCAGAAGACCGAACAAACTGAATGTTCTTGAGGAGGCTCCAACCCTTTGGGGTGATTTTTTCTTCATAACCCCCCCCTCCTTTTTGGGGGTGAGTGTGCTCTGTATCATCCCATGTTACTCCCCAAAAAAATTCAGGGGGTGTTTCCGCAGAGATAAGGCTGTTTGAGCCTCACTTTGAGGTGTATTTCTGGGGGGAGGGGGTGTATTATCGATTTCGGCCTAAATATGCTTGTTTTGGGGTCATATTTCAGATTAACCAGTTGTCTGGCTTCCCTTTGTGATTGCAAGTCCTTTCACACATCACAGTGAAGCATTTGAGCAAGAAAATCTGGCAATCAGCATTGACTACTTAGAAAAATAGTAATTTTGGTACAAAAAATGACCTTCGCAGAAATGCCCGTCCGCAAAGTACAATTGAGTGCACAGCTTCATAATTTCTTCATGGACATGCCCTTTTTATTTTATTTTTGGGATCCTCATACTTCATTGAAACTAGAAATATATAATTTTAGGGGGGTTACCTTGCATTTTAGACCTCCAGAAATAGAAATTATTATTATTATTATTATGGAGTTGGCTTTATTTCACTCACGTTGTCATGACATGAGGTAAGAACCCCATCAGCGGGCCAAAAGAGACCAAGGGTAATGAGAGAAAAAAATAGATAAATGGCCAACGCAATGAAGGCCGAAGCAAAAAGGATTGTAAAAACCAAAGCGAAAATATTGAAAGCCGACGCAGAAACTGAGAGACGGACAGAAATAAGCAGAACGATGGAGGAGGCCAGGACATATTCGAATACAAAAAGATGGAGGAGGACAGGACATATTCGAATACAAAAAGAGTAATCACAAAAATGGACTACCAGTACAGGAATAGAAATAAAGGAAGAGATGAATGCCGGACATACTCAAATGGCAAGAGAAAAATCAGGTTGTGAGGACCGTCATACTGCACATTCATGGATGTCAAAGCAAATGCGGTATTGGAGGTTTATACGGACTAACTCTACCCGTAACATGAGGAGCCTAATGCCGAATGCCAAGAACGGACTTGACAATATTCAGCGTGCCCAGGATAGCACATTGCTGAGCCCTTTCAATGCGCAGAGTGCCTGCCAATGCCAACACAAAGTGTGACAGGGACACACCAGTCAGTCCACCAAGCGCCCCAACAACCAGGGGCACAACGCGGACATCATCCACATGCCAGATGCGCCGCAGCTCTTGGCAAAGGGGAGCGTACTTTGTTATTTTTTCGGCGATTTTTGTGGGAACATTCTGGTCCAATGGAACACTGACATCCATCAGCAGCACCTGTGTGCTGGACCGCAACACCAGGTCTGGACGGTTGTGGCGCACTTGCGTATCCGTTGGGATATTGAACTCCCACAGGAGCTTCATGTCAAGATTCTCGGTGACAGGCACAAGATGATGCTTCAGCGGGTTGCTTCCCGGCCTACCCAGACCATGCCGCTTGCATAGTGCCCAATGCACCAACTTGACGAGCGTGTCATGCCGTTCGATATACAGTGTTTTGGCTAGGGCTGGGCAACAGGCCACAATGTGATCAACTGTTTCTCCGCGAGTGCCGCAAACTCGACAAATGTCCACAACGTCTCCCCGTCCAATGACCGTGACCTGATAGTGCCTGGTCGCAATGGCCTGATCCTGTACAGCCAGCAAGAGTCCCTCTGTCACAGGCCTGATCGTTGGCGATTTCAGCCAGCGAAAACTCAAGCCCAGGTCCAAGCCAGCATCAGAAGCTCGTCTCCAGAACTGGCCATGGAGAGGCTTACCTTGGATAACGGCCAGGCAC
Organism: Sycon ciliatum; assembly: GCF_964019385.1. Taxonomy (NCBI): domain Eukaryota; kingdom Metazoa; phylum Porifera; class Calcarea; order Leucosolenida; family Sycettidae; genus Sycon; species Sycon ciliatum. Next base: position 96,700,909 of record NC_088643.1, read on the forward strand.
CGGAGAGCAACGGCCTTCTTGACAATGACTTTTGTGGCAGTCTCCAAGTCGGGTAGGTCAAGTTCACCCAGAAGTCTGGAGGCTTGACGTGTAACTGATTTTGACGGTGCCACATCATTGTCGTGATGGCGCTTAACAGCAGCCAACAGTGGCACGTTTAGGTGGGCTTGTAGGTACCGCGCCACCCGGACACGGGTTCTATCCAGGAGGTCCCGGAATGATAGAATTCCTCGACCACCCATGTCACGAGGCAGGTGGACCCTGGCGGCAGAGTCCTTGGGGTGGCGGGCGTGTTCTTTAAACAGTGCTTGGCGGGTCTGTCGGTCGAGTTCCTCTATCTCTGCCCTTGTCCACTCGACGATGCACAGAGAGTAGAGGATGACTGGAATGGCAAAGGTGTTGATGGCTTTGACCAAGTTCCTGGCGTTCAATTGAGACGAGCATATCAATTGAAGGCGGCGGACGAACTCAGACTTTGCTGTGGTCTTCAATTCGGTGGCGTGAAAATGTGCTGATTCTGGGACACCAAGGTACCTGTAGGACTCCTCCGCCTGCAGCTTAGCAATAGCGTGACCCTGGAGTGTCTGGAGAGCAGACTGCTGATCGCTCTGGGCTCTCCCCCGTTTCAAAGTGAGCCAGCTAGACTTTGACGGGTTGAAATGCATACCAATGCAGTCGCCCATTGACTCCACAATTATTATTATTATTATTATTATTATTATTATTATTATTATTATTATTATTATTATTATTATTATTATTATTATTATTATTATTATTATTATTATTATTATTATTATTATTATTATTATTATTATTATTATTATTATTATTATTATTATTATTATTATTATTATTATTATTATTATTATTATTATTATTATTATTATTATTATTAAAAAGTAGAAAGGAAAAGGACATATGGAAACGAGTTAGGAGTAACTCTCCACCACTGTAACTAGATACTATATACAGTCAGAAAGTGCAACAACTAGGCACAAAACTGACAGAGTACTGAGACATTCGACGTCCTGACACCTAGCTTCAACACATCCTTTTCCTTTCTACTTTTATTATTGGCTCAATACCCGAGTTTCAAATTATTATTATTATTATTATTATTATTATTATTATTATTATTATTATTATTATTTGCATTCCCGCGGCAGCGTCAACAGTGCGAGTGCAAGTCGCCCATGCACAAACACAGTCCACACGTTCGCTTATGCTGGACATGGTAAGAGAAGCAGTTGATATAGGAGACATAAAGACAACAAGCACAAACGTAGCTGTAAATTCTTTGTGTATAGAATGTTTAAAGTGTATTGAGCGATATTTCCGTGATCTGGGAAGAAGGTGACGGCGCGGTTTCATCGCCGCAACCTCTACTTGCAGATCATATCCAGTAGCTGCCTCCATTCCCTTCGAACTGCAGCTACGTCTGATAGGCGCTCCAGATCTTCCAGGCTCTGCAATCGCCCGCACGCAGCTCGGTGGAGGTCGTCGTCGAGCTTCACCGGCAGGGTGATGCGAGGGCGGCCTCTCCACTTGTGGTCATCCCATTGAAAGTAGCTGACCATGCTTAGGACGGCGGGGGCATCACTGGGAAGTCGAAGGATATGGCCAAATAGCCTCCACCGAGCTCTGGTGATGATCCGGCTGATCGGCTCTGCCTGGCACCTGTCGTAGAGTGCTGTTGTTGTGATCTTCTGCGGCCAGACAAAGCCGATCAGTGAACGGAGCTGGCCGCGGTGGAATGCGTCGAGTCCACCCTCGGCAGCTGCCGTAAGTCCCCATGTGCCGGCGTTGTATACTAGCACTGGTAGTACAAACGCATTGTAGAGACGAAGCCTCAGTTCTTCTCCAACGGTACTGCGCCGGCTCCATAGTGACTAGAGCGATCGAAACGCTGCAGTGGCTAGTTGTTTCCTCCAAGAGACATCCTCGCTATCCCCGAGGAGTGAGCCGAGCTTCTTGGTGGTGCGCCACTGTTCCGCCACCCTGTCCAGGGATCGGCCCAGAACGGTAATTTCTGTTTTATCCGGGTTTACCTTCAGAGCCCATCCGTTGAGGACGTCACCGATAACCGGCTCCAGGTCACCCAACCAGCCAGACTCTGTGCTGATGAAATCCGCGTCGTCGGCGTACGCAATTTCAAATGGCAAGCCGAGATCCGATGATGGCCGAGCCCTGGCAGTAGCAGTGCTTCTTACATCCCGCAAAGCTGCCTCGAGATATACCACAAATAGAACAGGGGACAAGGAATCGCCCTGGGGCGTCCCGATAGTGGTGTCGGCGGATTCGGATGTTGCTGTGCCGATGCGTGCACAGAAGGACGTGTTGGCTAGTAGGACACGGATGAGACGGATCTCGTCCTCGTCCAGGAAGGAATTGAGAACTGCCAGTAGACGGTCTCTGCGGATGCAGGCAAATGCCTTTGACATGTCAATGCCGAGGACCACCAATTGCTTCTTGTATTTCTGACAGGCTGCAGCATACCAACGGTGGCTCCAGACCACATCCGCCGTTGACCTGCCTCTGCGGAAACCGCTGTGCGTTGAAGAGAGATATTGTTCTACTTGTGATGATATTCTCTGAAGAGTAATGATGGAGAGGGCTTTGCGCAGTGCCGTCAGCAGGACAATTGGTCGAAGGTTACTCGGAGGTCCAACTGGCTAGCCGGGTTTCTGGAGCGGGATTAATGTCCCCTTTCCCAGGTCGATGTGCTCGTGCATCTCAAACATTCCATTCAAGATCGTGGCAAATATTGGCGCCAGAGCATCCCCTCCATACTTGAGCAGCTCCGCCGGGACCAGATCGGGGCCCACTGCTCTGCCGTTGTTGAGTTTCTTAAAGCTGGTAATCACTTCTGCAGATGTAATGGGCTTGTTGAGATGCCTAGGCGCTCCATCAAATGGGTCCATGCCATGGCTGACATCGCCTTGAAACTGCTTCATGAAGTGACTTCTGACGACAGCTGCCGCTTGACCGTCGCTGCCAGCAAACCGTCCAGTCTCGTCCGCCACAGCCGGTTTCTGGGCTTTCCGTCGTCTCATGAGGTGCACAGCCTTAAACATGCGTGCCCCGTCCTTCAGCCTCTCAATCTCTGCTGCTTTGGCCTCCAGAAGCGCCTCAGCGTTGGCTCGACACTTGTCTCTGATGGTGTGTTGAAGGTCATTTCGCTGTCTCTTCAGATTGGCCTTGACTGCTGGGTTGGTGGAGTTGTTGATACTCAGACGAATATTCTTTTGCTTGAGTGATAGCTCTTGTATCGCAGGGTCTGGTTTCTGGTGTCTGCTACAGTTGACGTATGCCAAAACGTCCTTGGCCACGCTGTTCACCGTCTGCAGCACATTGTTGCACGTGTCGAATGGCTTTGTTTTATCCCAGGTACAAGCTGCTGTGTCCAGCTCGTTCGCCAGTCTCTCTCTGTATGTGGTCCGGATTGCAGGATCGGAAAGCTTCGATGTATCTATGCACGTACGTTCCCGTTTTGCCACGGCACTCTTCTCGCGACCGAAGATACCGAAAATTCTTTGCATGTCCATTCTGACGGCTACGAGCCGATGGTCCGATGAGGTTTCGCACCCGCCATAGCTCCTGCAATCGGCCATCAGCCTTTTCTGTTGTAATCGACATACGATGGAATCTATCTGGTTGTAGATAGGTACGGTGGTGTTGGTTTTCTGGTCTTTGCGCCAGCCAGTCCATGTCGTCTTGTGCCGAGCATTGTGCTGGAATGCGGTGTTGCACAGAAAAAGATTATTGCTATTGCAGAAGTCGACGAGGCTCTGTCCAGTGAGGTTCCCCTTGCCTCGCCTGTGCCTCCACGCACATGAGTCTTGAGAGTTACGGACACCGCCAACCTTGGCATTGAAGTCGCCAGCCAGCAGAACTACTGACGATGATTTCACTTGGCTGTACGCCTTGGCTAGGGTGACGTAAAATTTATCCAACTCCTCGGCATCACGAGCACAGATAGTTGAAGTTGGAGCGTATATATTTACTACAGCTATCAGGGACGACGAACCACGGCTGGGCAGAAGCGGAGTAGCGGATGGCGCCGGGCCACCAGCGGTCGCGTCGTCGACCCGTAGCGTGAGCACTGCGACTCTATCGGATAACGTCCAAAATTGATGGATTCTGCTCGACAGGGACGACGAAACAGCGAAGCCCAAGCCATAGTGCCTACACTCCGGCGCTGGGCATATCAAGCGAAACCCGTCCAGCTGTTCGTCAAGCCCAGCCGATAGCTTCGTCTCCTGCAAAGCCCAAATGTCGATTCGGTAATTTTGGAGGTCTCGTCGGAGTGCTTCTCGCTTCAATGTGGACGTCAGTCCGCGGACGTTGAAGCTCGCTACTGAAAATTCAGAACATTTGAATATTCCCATCGTTCATGTCTCGCTGCCACCCAAACCAAACCAGACCAACCATGTCCAATAAATACCAACCTTTCCGAAGAAAGAGAGAAAGAGTAACCTTCCTCAACCAAACTAAAAATAAAAATAGGACAGAAAATTGGCCGATTTTCCACCATTCTTGGAATTGCTATTTTTCAGGTAAGGTGATCATTCCATGCATTCCTTGTGGTATTACTCAATTTTTTGTTTCAAAAGCATTGAATGGTCTGTAATGGAATTGCATGATTTGCAGTTCATTATAAAGTAATCAATCTTCTCCTTCGATCTTGTTCAAATAATTCTATAAATGTACTGATGTTTTGACATCATAGTTTTTCGAAAGATTCAAATAATTTAGTTATCATAGTCTGACTCGCTTTGAATCGCTGATCAGAGCATGATCATGTGATCTGATCATGCTGTGCGCCATTTTTGCTATGGTTCTTTGATGCGCGTGAGGGCATGAACCTCGCGGCATCAGGCTGGCTTTTGTGGATCTTTTTACTCTCCTTTTAGACTAATTCCTGTAAACAAGCCGTATTTGGGGGCTTGAGTGTGTGGTCGTGAGGGATCAAGGGAGCCTACAGACGGAATGGTAGTGCTCTAGGGTCCGACCTAAAGTAGAAAGGAATTCGATTACAGATTTGGTACCGAAACCCACGTGGATGCCCCGGAAAAGTCGTCGCGGTCGTGGAAATACAGTCCAAAAACAGCAACGTGGACCGGTGGTGTTGGTAGTGAGCAGACTGATCAAAGTTCGAGTGTCAGTGCTGTCAGTGTGACAAATTTGGACGTCGCGGACGATAAAGGAACTGTTGCGCGTGCTGGTGAACATCATGTCCTCCAAATTTGATTCGTATTTGAAACAGTATCGTGGAGCTCGCGATGACTTTGATGTCTTTTGGAGAAAGTTTATGGTGGCTGCTCAACTTCAACAATGGACAACAGAGGAAAAGTGTATGGCACAACTTCCGTTATTCTTGGATGGAGATGCCTTTTTAGTGTGGGATGAGCTCTCTGATGAGGATAAGAAAAAAGAGAACAGTGTGAAACAACGGCTGCGTGATGCCTTCACGCTGTCGACAGGCCAGGCGTATGGCCAGTTTGTTACGCGCACCCTTGGTCGCGCCGAGAGTGTGGATGCCTACGCTGCGGATCTGCGCCGGTTGTTGATCGCAGCCGGACATAAAGTCGAAGCGGACGGCAAGTCACCCATGCTCATCGAGCAGTTCATAAGGGGCTTGCCGTCGACAGAAGCCAACCAATTGACATCGAATGGTGACACGTCATCAATTGGAGCCTGCATGGCGTATGTTCGTCGCCTGCGCACTTCGGTGTCGCACATGTCGGGTGGTGTGTCGGCCGTAGCAGCGTCTTCGGTGAAGTCGTCATCCTCATCCAGCGGGCGAGGACGATCCAGTTCAATGCTGTGCTTCGAGTGTCATGAAGTCGGGCATATTTCGCGGAACTGCCCGAGTAAATTAAAGAAACGACGAGATGGTGCTAGTGGTAACTCAGGTTGGCGTCCGATCTGTCACTTTTGTGATGCGGAGGGACACCTCAAGAAAGATTGTCCCGAGAGAGAAGCGTGGAAGAAGTCCCGCAGTAGTAAGACGTCAGCATCTGCTGCTGCTCCAGTTTCTGATGAATCCGTTCATCACGTTCTGTGTGTGCCATCGACAAATGTTCATCTGCCTCGCGTGTACGTCGATGCAAAATTGCCTGGCGGGGAGGAACATCGTGCTGTTGCAGTGGTAGACAAGGGATCCTCCCAAACGTTGCTGTCTGCCCAGTTGGTTAATGCCTTGCACTGCCAGCTGACCCCCTCCAATGCGCAGATTTTTGCAGTCGATGGACGGCGCCAGTCTTGGGCGCTACCAGAGTCACACTATCACCACAAGACTCGGCGAATGTTGTGCTGCCGCAGACAGAGGTGGAGGCGCTCGTTGTAGCAGATCTCAAGTCAGTGTGTGCAGATGTACTAATTGGCTTGACCCTGATATCAGCTGTGGGTAAGGTTCGCGTACGCTACGATGGCGATGATCTGGCGTCAGCGGTCTTTACAGCTGCTGAACCTGTCTGTGCTGCCGCAGCAAAGAAGTCAGAGCATCCACTACCGTATGTGTCAGTGGATGAGGATGAGGTCGGTAACGTCACACTTTCAACGAGTGATGGCAGCGTACGCTGGAATAATGTACTGAGCCAGTGGGAACTGACATGGCAATGGAATGATGGCGTCGGTCCTAACGCCAATGTTGGGTCGGGTATCGGAGAATACTCGCGCCATAAGTTGACGGCAGAGCAAGAGAATTTGTTCCAAGATGAAGTTGATCTGTGGATCCACAATGGCTGGCTGGCCCCGCACGATACATCAGTCCATGATCCCCCACAGTGTGTTCTGCCGCTCATCCCGCAAGTCCAAGAGCACAAACAGTCTACTCCAGTGCGACTGTGCTTGGAATACCGGTCGCTGAATCGTCTTGTGAAGTCCGAGCCTGGCAGAAAGGCCCCTATCTGTGGAGACAGGCTGCGCAAGTGGCGCCAGGCTGGTCCTGCACACGAGTATGTCCTCATGGACATCCGGAAGGCCTACCTACAAGTTCATGTAGCAGAGCAGCTTCAGTGCTTCCAGATTGTGTTGTGGAAGGGCAAACGATTCTTAATGCAGCGCATGGGTTTTGGATTATCTGTCGCTCCAAAGATGATGGACGTCATAGTCAAGTGGGTCCTGCGTGATGTTCCGGGAGCCGACAATTACGTCGACTATGTGTTTGTTTCGAAGAATCACCAGGTGGAAGCCGAGGCAAAGTTGGCACAGTACGGCCTCGCAACTAAACCTGCTGAACAGCTGCCTGAAGCTCGAGTGCTGGGCTTACAGTTGCAGCAGGATGCAACCGGCGAAGTGACATGGGTTTGCCGTGACATCGATGTGTCTCTACCAGCGCGTATCACCAAGCGCAGTCTGTTTAGCTGGTGCGGCCGCGTCATTGGTCACTACCCGTGTATTCGATATTTCTGAAGACTGTATTATTGTACCACAAGGAGCGTAACGATTCCACAAAAGGCGATCGTTCAAAGCAGGTACCAAACAAAGAGCAAACTAAACTCAAAACCAAAACAACAACTGCACCAGCAAGCTCTTTCCTTGCACTAACTACAAATACATCAAAACCAACCAGTAAAATGCAAATCCGCACGCATGTTTGCCGGAACTGAACCTCCGTAGCGCAGCTGATCATTGTGGCTGCATGGGACGACCTTCCCGCCACAGTAGGGCAAAGAGCTATGCATGGAACTAGCAATAAATGCATGCAGCACCCCAGCAAGCTGTCCTTACGCAGACGTCTAGTGTAGCGTGTGCAAGGATGAATAGCATGAGAAACATGATATGACACACGACTCCTATGATGCATGTAATGTATACAACACACCTTGAACGAACCAGGGGAGAGTGAAACTACACCAAAGAAAGATACTAGTATGTAGCACACAGCACATAGAGGAATAAGTGCCTACTGCTCTAGAAAGCAGTGAGAAAATGAGGTGACGAAAGTGTACTGTGTCACTAACTAACGTCTGTTCCATTAGTGTCTTACTGCAACTCATCCAAGTCAAGGGCTGACGACTGAGATACCGCAGTGGCTGCTTCAGCTGTCAGGATATCGAGCGACACTAGGTATCGAACACCACGCCGATATTTCTTGCCGTTGACCTGGATGTCCATGACGCGAACAATGCCGTCCTTGCCAGGGAACGTGGCCTTCACGCGTCCTAGCGGCCATCTGTAGCGTGATAACGCATCGTCCATGACGAGGAAGACGTCTCCAATCTCGACCGTGCCCGATTGGCGGCGCCACTTAGTCATGATGTTCATAGCAGAGACCATTTCTCTTAGCCACCGCTTCCAAACATCTCTGAGGAGCTGCTGGATAACTTTCCAGCAATGGTATGGGTGAACTGGCGTCGACTCTGAGTCCGCCGCCGTCTCCAGAGCTGTTGCGACGTTGACATGAGCCACGACGAAGTTTGCAGCTCTTCGTCGGTCAGGCTAGCCCTGTACAGGACTGACTGGAGTGCCTTTTTCAAGGCCCCGACCACCCTCTCAAATGCTCCGCCAAAGTGCGGCCGAGCTCTTCCCCGCATTGGTACAGGAGGTAGCGGCCATGGAGGTTTCCGTGGCGGCGGCAGAGGTGGCGGTGATCGCGGTGGATTAAACTGCCATCTGATGCCTTGAATCGCCAACCCAGCTGTGATGTTGGCTTGATCCAAATCCCTCAGCGCTTCCCGCAGTTCACGATCGGTAGCAACGAAGTTACTGCCATTGTCGGAGAGGATCAGTGTTGGTCGACCTCGGCGATGGCACAACCTTGCCAAAGCCATCTCCATGCCCTCGACATCCAGAGAACGCACTACCTCCAGGGGGCACGCACGGGTCTGCAGACATGAGAACGCGGCTATATAGCGCTTCTCTTGAGATCGTCCGCGTCCCATCTTGACCAGGAAAGGCCCAGCGTAGTCTACTCCAGTGTGAGCGAACGGTCCGCTTGTCCGGATGTTTGGCACGTTCCCCATATTGGGCTCAGCGGCACGTCTCCACAGCTTCTGGCAACGGACACAGCTGTGACGGTAGGATTTAACGACCTGGCGACCCTTGATGATCCTATACCGATCGGCCAGGTTAGAGAGCAGATGGTTTGTGCCTGCTCCGTGTTGACAGCGTTCATCCTCATGCCCAACAATTAGCTGAGTGACGCGATGATTGGCGGGCAGTATCACAGGGGACCGGAACTGGTCAGACAGGTGGTGTGAAGTCCGGAGCCGTCCACCAACTCGGAGCAGCGGTGGACCGTCAGTGTCCAGGAACGGCTGTAGCTTCGTTAGTGGTGCACTGGGTGGAAGAGGCTTCTTGTCCTTCAGCGTTGACACTACCTCTCCGTAGCACTGCCTCTGCGCATAGCTTATCCAGAGCTGCTCGGCGCCTTGGAGTTCTGTGACCGTCAATTCGGGAACCGAAACAGCGTTAGCACTCTTGAGAGATACTTGCACGGTAGCACCTGCGTTGCTGTCACACTGCTGAGGTCGGCCTCTGGTGTTCTGAAGGAACCGTTTACACCAGGCTGTGACCCGCAGAAGATAGCTCCAGGAGGAGACGTTGTCTGGGTGCAGGCGGCACGTCGTCTGCTCTGCCTGGATCTGGCTAGTGAGAGTCATCGGGTGCGGCCGCTGAAGCAGTGCCGGAAGAACCTGGGGCACTATGATGTCTTTGTTCGGCCATCGCTCCGGACGCTCTTGCAAGAACTCTGGGCCACTCCACCATTTGCCGTCATCCTGCAAGTGCGAGGCCGCAACTCCACGACCTGGTAGATCAGCCGGGTTCAATCGGCCGCTGACGTGCTCTTGCCTTCTGCTGCCGCTGCTGCTACGCTCTTGCCTTCTGCTGCCGCTGCTGCTGCTGCGCTGTTGCCTTCTCCTGCCGCTGCTGCTGCGCTCTTGCCTTCTGCTGCCGCTGCTGCTGCGCTCTTGCCTTCTGCTGCCGCTGCTGCTGCGCTCTTGCCTTCTGCTGCCGCTGCTGCTGCGCTCTTGCCTTCTGCTGCCGCTGCTGCTGCGCTCTTGCCTTCTGCTGCCGCTGGACCTACTAAACCTGGCTAGTCTGGGTTCCACGCGAGTTCGAGGCGCAGGTGAAGGTGCAAGAGGCGCATATGACACACGTTGAAGTTGAACTCCTGCCGTTCCAGGCGCTCCTACTCCATCAAGTGCAGGCTGATCAAAACTACAACTAGTTTGTTCTGCTGCCGAGATCGACATTCGGCTGTCCAATCTTCTGACAACACCTCCTGGACTACCACAAGTAGCACTCGTCTTCCGCGATCGCGGTGCAGGCGTTGGTCGTCTCGGCACTGCCACTGGTACTGGCACGGGACTCGGCTCTGCCGTAGATGTACGTCCATGACGCTCACTCAATCCACGCGCGATCCAGGCTGCATGCAGCGCTTCCATAGAAGCGGTCTCCTCTGCGATCAGGAGTTTTAGTTCCTCCGCTCGCCTATTCAATTTCGCTAAACTCAATTCGAGCTCCTCTTTATCTGACTCCTCAAACCCATATCGAGCCGAGTGCCAGCCTTTAGTCTTTCTTCCACTACGCCTCGGTCCGATCGCCCGCGACTCACTCATCCTTGTGAGGTTATAAAATGAACCGCGACTAGATCCGGCTCGAAGGACCACTATGTATTCGATATTTCTGAAGACTGTATTATTGTACCACAAGGAGCGTAACGATTCCACAAAAGGCGATCGTTCAAAGCAGGTACCAAACAAAGAGCAAACTAAACTCAAAACCAAAACCAAAACAACAACTGCACCAGCAAGCTCTTTTCTTGCACTAACTACAAATACATCAAAACCAACCAGTAAAATGCAAATCCGCACGCATGTTTGCCGGAACTGAACCTCCGTAGCGCAGCTGATCATTGTGGCTGCACGGGACGACCTTCCCGCCACAGTAGGGCAAAGAGCTATGCATGGAACTAGCAATAAATGCATGCAGCACCCCAGCAAGCTGTCCTTACGCAGACGTCTAGTGTAGCGTGTGCAAGGATGAATAGCATGAGAAACATATGACACACGACTCCTATGATGCATGTAATGTATACAACAACCCGATCTGTGCACCGAGGATCCAGTGCGTGGCCAGTGGCATTTTTCAGTCAGTACCGGTAGAGTGCAAGTGTGGTGTGACGCATCTGACCTGGCGTATGGTGTTGTCCTGGAAGCAGGCGGTGTAACAGTGGAAGACCGCGCGTGGCTCAGGGCCAAGGACGACAAGCGGCATATCAATGTGGCAGAGCTTGAAGCCGCCATCCGAGCTCTGGAATTGGCTGTTGACTGGAACGTCAGTGAAGTGCACCTCCTGACCGACTCTAAGACTGTACACGGGTGGATTCAAGCTACGTTACGGAACGCGTCCCGTGTCAAAGTGTCGGGTCTGCAAGCCCTTCTGGTGCAACGTCGTTTGGCTATCCTGTCGGACATGATCGCTGTTGCTGGGCTCAAGGTCACCATCGCGTGGGTGAAAAGTGAGCAGAATTGTGCCGATTGCCTGACCCGTGTTCCACACCGATGGACAGCTCTCGCCAAGACTGTTCTCAAGTCTGCAGATGAGCGTCGCCATGAGGGTACGTGTGGTATCTCTGTTTCTGTGACGTTGCCATCATTGTCATCGGTTTTTGTCTCACTTGACAAGATAGCTGCTGAACAGCAACGTGATGAATTGATTTGTGCCACTATCTCTGACTTGGTAGCTGGTAAGCCTGTGTCTGTGGCTGCATTCAAGCGTGTGCAGCATCAGCTTGTAGTCGTTGAAGGTGTATTGTACCGCAGTGTAAAGGACCCGATAGATGGTGAAGACGCAGTGCCCGTTTTACCTATGTCGCTCCGTGAAGAGGTATTGTCGTCTGCACATTCTGCTACTGCCCATGGCAATTGGGATGCCATGTGGCGCAGTCTCCGACGTCGGTGCTATTTTCCCAAGCTAGCTGTCAGCAGTATGTCCAGGACTGCAGCCCTTGTCGTTGTGCCAGCTCTATGTCTGCTGGCCCAGTTCCGAAAGTGCGTTCCGACTCGCCGAGCCGACCGTGGGAAGTAGTCCACACTGATACCCTTGAGTTGGGTGCGTGTCATAGTGGCAGGTATCATTGTGTGTTGGTCTGTATTGACTCTTTCACAAAGTGGGCAGAAATTATTCCGCTTCAGAGACATGACGCGTCGAGTGTTGCTGCCGGCCTGGTGGAGTTGTGTACCCGATGGGGTCCTCTACATGTCATTCGCAGCGACAATGGGTCAGAGTTTTGTAATGCCATGGTCTCTGCATTGTTTGATCTCTTCGGTGTGCATGTTCGCCACGGCGCAGTTCGCCACCCGCAGTCGCAGGGCAGCGCTGAGCGCTTTAACCGTACCCTGCTGAATATGATCCGTAAGACCATTGACTCGTCGTCTGATTGGTTGACCGAGCTCCAGGTCTTACTGTATTACTACCGTACTCGCCCCCATGCTGCCATCCAGATGTCGCCAATGATGGCCATGGTCAACTGGGAGCCATGTGACCTGATCGGCTCGGCTGTTGTCGAAGGTTCGCTTATGTCCTGGTCAGCTGAACTATCACTGAAGTGCGCTTGGATTCGCGACTTTGTCAATGATGCTGTGGCCGAGTCTGATGCTGTTTTGGCTGAAGAGAGTGAGTGTCCGTTTGTCGTTGGTGCCCCAGTTCTTGTCCGTCGCCCAGAACGTCACCAGAAACGGATGATTCCATATGAACCTGGTTGGTCTGTAGTGCATATCGTGTCACCGTCTACCGTTGTCATCAGCAGCGCCAACTCCAGTACCGGCCGGATTAGTGAGAAAACGGTCAATGTGGAACTGTTGAAGCCTAATGCGTTGCCTACAGAGCCAGCCCCAGCAGCACCTGCAGATGGTGCCGCTGCAGAGAATGACAGTGACAGTGCACCGTATGTCCGTGTGTTGCCAGCAGCCGAGCCCTCTGTTATGTGGGCATATGGCTTGCGTGATAGGGCTGCTATTGTACCACCAGCACGGTATAGTCACTAACTTTCCGTTGTTGGCCTGCGTGTGCGTGTCTGTGTGGGTATGTGTGCGTGCTTGCGTGTGTGCGAATGTGTGTATATTCAAGTCATGTGTATGTTCGTGACATCTTCTTTGCCTTACTTGTTTCTGTTTTATTATTCTCGTGCTTTTATTTATAATGTCATCAGGCGGTGAGGTGTAGTATAAGTTTGTTGATGACATTCAGGTATCCATTGCATGAATGGTTATGTCATCAGGCGGTGAGGTGTAATGGAATTGCATGATTTGCAGTTCATTATAAAGTAATCAATCTTCTCCTTCGATCTTAGCCTACTCAAGCTCAACTGATGAGGGGTGAATTCCCCGAAACACTGTGTATTGAGCAGGGAGTGGTGCTTTCTTGCAGGTTTGCCGAGTCGAAGGTTCGATGGACTTCTCGTGTGCTCTGGATGGCAGTCGTGAGTCAGTCAAGTGTCAAGTAAAGTCGGCGGAATAGCGCGAGCTCCGGTGTGGGGAGCAAACCTTTCTTACAAATCTTCTCCTTCGATCTTGTTCAAATAATTCTCTAAATGTACTGATGTTTTGACATCATATTTTTTCGAAAGACTCAAATAATTTAGTTATCATATGCTGACTCGCTTTGAATCGCTCATCAGAGCACGATCATGTGATCTGATCATGCTGTGCACCATTTTTGCTATGGTTCTTTGATGCGCGTGAGGGCATGAACCTCGCGGTATCAGGCTGGCTTTTGTGGATCTTTTTACTCTCCTTTTAGACTAATTCCTGTAAACAAGCCGTATTAGGGGGCTTGAGTGTGTGGTCGTGAGGGATCGAGGGAGCCTACAGACGGAATGGTAGTGCTCTAGGATCAGACCTAAAGTAGAAAGGAATTCGATTACAGGTCCCCCAGATTGTTATAGTATACATGGATACTAGATGAGGCCATGGTTCCTGGGCATTTTAGCCCTTGATCTGAGTATCGGCATGATCCATGCACAACGTTATTCATGATCCAGGCCGAGGCCTACTGACCCTGAACGCAGTTCACACCAGCTTTGCATCACAACTCTTGCAATAGTTCACTCCTAGTATTTCCATATAGCTACAAAGACAACTAATTGCACAGTAAGCATTTTATATATGACGACATGTATGTGTAAAATGTTGTACGATTATCGCAAGGCACACAAGGAAGGGAAAGCGAGGATTCGTTCAGAACTGTATTCTTGTTACAATCATCAGTGAATCTACGTTACAATGGAATGGGGACTACTTGAAACTTATCTTGTATGGACAAATAAAAGTGAAAGAAGGTGAAAAAGAGCGAAACAAAAAGGTGATAATACTACATCTATTCAGTGGGGGGGGGGGGGCAACCTCAGCAGGTAAGAACAATGCATATGTGAATCACCAGCATCAGCAAAACAAAGAAAGAACCTGAACAGACGGAAGGAAGTGTGAACGGAGGGGGGGGGGGAGGGGGTTGGACAATCATACTCACCACACTCGCACCATACACCACGTAAACAATTTGAGGGTGATAACACTTACCTTCTGTACACACAACACCGGCTTGTACAAGTGAATGAAGATTGCCTCTAAAACTTTAAGCTGCATAATATGAGTATGACTCGCACGGCACAACAAAGTGAAAGAAGAATCCGAGTACGAATGACAACAATCAGGATGACCCACCAAATGCCTGTAAACTGCCGATTTCTTCACATCCAACTCCAGGCCACAATCACACCCGACATCACCAGCCTCATCGCCATCCGCTTCATCCTCGGTATCAACTTCTCCAACTGACTCATCTGAACGCTCCTCCTCTTCTCCCCCATCCACCGACCTCCGTGTTAGCACCTGGTCACCTCCTCCCTGCTCCAGCGACTCATTATCATGCTCCGCATCCTCCTCTTCGTCCGTTGACCTCCGTGCTCGCTTCCGGTTGCCTACTCCAACCGGCCCCGTAGCCCGCGCGCCACCACCACTGAAGAAAACCGTATAGTCCACAGCTGTACAACGCGGTCGTAAACACATGGAGCTGGTAAGTGGTAGCCACTGGTCCTGAGGTTTTCTGTGACGAGCCGGCCATTGGTATCAGAGCTACGTCATTGCATGTTGACTGTGTATCCGCCACATCAACCATGGATGGTTCCACGCCAGGTGCTCTAATAGTTGCCCGTCCTGATCGCAACACGAGTGTAGGAGACACCACTAGCAAAGGAGCGTTCCTCGGCCTGTCACACCCACTGTGCTGCGGAGCTGATGTAGACATAGGTGCAGTCGAAATGCTGTCAGTCGATTCCGAAATCTGCATTGGAGGCTGCACTGGATTCTTTCTAGGCCGGCCGCGTCTAGGTCGCGTAGAGCGCTGGGATTCCGGTAGAATCTTCAATGGTACGTGTTGTTTGATGCCAGTTTTCTGTCCTATTTTTATTTTTGGAGGTCTAAAATGCACGGTAACCCCTAAAATTATATATTTCTAGTTTCTATGAAGTATGAGGATCCCAAAAATAAAATTATATATTATATTCTGGGCCAATAACTTCACAGTTTCATGTTTGTAGTACATGTGCAATGTAGATGCAGGTTCAACTCAATATTGGCAATGAACGACTGCTAGTAATTGTAGCACCCATTAGGTATAATCATGACACTATTCCCAATAATGGCATGGAACAACCACAAGTGTATGTAGGTGCATGCGCATTGCCCACGTTGATACATACATGTACGTTTACATGCACACACTCACAAACAAGTACCCCTTGCACACACAAATACATGTACGTCATATAAGCGCAATAGCATACACCCACATGTAAAATGCATGCTCTTGAGCTTAGTTACCATATTCTGCTGTCCATGCGCTTGTGCACCGGTGCGCGCGTGCACACACACACACAACAACATGTACTCCGCGCACGCGCCCACACACACACATAACATGTAGGCTCACACGTGTGCCTGCGTATGTGCATGCACATGGTGCTTATGGGCACAGGTGCATGCATTTATCATAATAGGACTGGTGCGAGTAGTGTAGGAATATTTTCAAAACACTGGTGCTGTACAACACAACATTTGCAAAATGCTTCACACTCTGACAATAGAGAATAGTACTGCAAAACAACACTCAATTTTCAGTGCTGCATTTTATGCACTTTATATTACTCAAGTGGACGCAGGTGATGACTTACTGCTGGCGACCTTAGTCACTGAGCAGTGGCTCACCCACGATTTACCACTCACTCAAGACTGCAATGTTTTCAGCGTAGCAATATATTTCGCTACTTGAGAATTAGAAGTGGATCCACTTACCAGAGCCTGTGCACCCACTTCAGTCTCTCTCTCCAAAACGCGCTTACAGTAGGTTTTGGTCCCTGGTGTTACACAGCCATCGAGACGCTTGGCTCCGTTCTCCTTGGTCATTTTTTCGTCAAGTAAAATTATTCAGGATCTCGAGAAATCGAGCTGTGAAGTCAACTTCTTACTCACACCAGCGATGCTTTTGAAAACATGCCCTGCTATACCCACTGACACAACGGAAGAGAGAACAACTTTCGAAACTATAGCTACAGGGCAGTTAGCTTTTTTCGAGCTCCGTAGTTTTTCGCAGGTTTTGTAGGAGCCAGCCGGCAGCAGGCCGGTCTGGGGCAGGGTAGGGACTGGATAGTTTAAAATTAGGTAGTAGATAGTTAGAGCGTTCTAAAATGCCCACGTCCGGTGAAAATCGCAGTTGGAATTCGGTCTCTCCGAAAGTTCTAAAGAGGAACACGGGTACTTTCCACGTTCCACTGCACACGAAAACCCTCGAAGTTGCTGAGGCCCTGATTGAACATGGCTACACCGACTTTATATGCGTGCTGCTGACTAGTAACTTGAGCTGCAAGGCCACGTTTCTTTCCCGAGACACTCTGACACGACTTTGCCGAAACGGTTTCCATCTCATGTCAGTGGAAGTGCGCGTCACTCAACTGGTGCCTGATTCCGTGGAAATCCAAATCCACGATGTGCCCATCTGGGTCCAAGACGACGTTATTATCGAAAGCCTGGGTGTCTTTGGATCGGCCGTTGGGCCTCTTCGCCATGGATTTGTCAAGACGAAGTCAGGGCTCGCCATTGCCACTGGTATCCGCTTCGCCACATTCTCTCTTCGCCCCAACATGCAGATTCCGTCGTATGTGAAAACATCTACGAACAACTTGTTTCGTGTACGCTACGATGGCCAGCCTGCAACCTGTCGTAAATGCTCCCAACCGGGACACATCGCTGCAGATTGCAAACTCGCCACAGGAACGACATACGCCAAGCGAACCGTGCACACCAGAACAAGCGCAACTGAAACTGTCGTAGTGCAACCTGGTGAACCTACCGTACGAACCGGAGTCAAAAACGAGTCGCCAGACTCGGCACGCTCGAGCAGCAGCACTGCCAGCACTGGCAGCAGGCCCAGCACCAGCCCGAGTACTCTCTCGAGTACTGGATGTAGCACGAGTGCAACTCCTGTGGGGTCAAATGTTGGAGAACCCGCAGTCAGCACTGAAGTGTTCGAAACGGATTTGAATTTGAAAACTATGAAAGTCGATGAGGGGACTACTGAGTTTACTTCAGCGTTGAAAAACCTGACAGATACTGAGCCAGACATGTCGTCCGCACAGGGATCGCTGTCAAGCATGACAGCACACCCAAGAACTCCCCTCGCAGACGTCGAAGTAGACATTGCAGAGCGAGATCTAGAACGGACAGAGCGACTCCTATCAGAAGTGGCATCAAACATCAACACCGAAGCGTTCCACACTTGGTTCACGCCTGGACGTCGAGGCAGGAATGCCAGCACTGAGTCCTCACCAGAGTTGGCAACTGGGGTGAAGAAGAAGGATTCCCGGAAACCAACAAATCTAGCTCCAGGCTCACGATTTAGTCCGCTTGCCAGAGTCTAATCGTGACTTGAAAAAAAAATGCAGAACTATACCTATAATTATAACACCCACAGCACCACTTACCTCCTCGACCCAGTCACTCAGTGTGGGATTTCTGAATGTGTGTAGTGTTCGGCGGAAGGTAGCAGAAGTTCAAACGTTCATCTCAACACGAGGCATTCACGTGCTTGCAATAGCAGAGACATGGTTTCGCGCCGAACAACTCCTGCAGAAGCTCAATGCAGCGGAGGAAGAATGGAAACTCTACACCGGACGTCGCAGACGCAGAGAGCAACAACATCGACCCTGGCCAAAGCCAACCCCTTGCCCCAGCACAGGGCTCACGCTTCAGCCCACTGGCACTGGTGTCACAGGATACTCAATCCTAGCGCTGTCTGCACACAATATCAGTGAGAACAATACCTTCAATTGTGTAAATACCAAAAAAACGAAACAAATTACAAAAATAAATAAAAAATAATGGAAGTCGCGAATTTCATCAGCTCGAACGTCAGGTGCCTGTTCAACAAGATGGACGAGCTTAGCCACGTGGCAGAGTTGCAACAACCGTCAATAATCGCCATCCAGGAAACCTGGGCGGATCCATCGGACAGCGACGGGATGTACGCCATCAACGGCTACAAACTCATAAGAGCGGACCGGGACACCTTTGGTGGAGGAGTCGCCACATACATACCACACAGCTGCCAACACGAGACAATTACCATTCCCATGACTCAAGCAGAATGTATTTGGATTAGAATAACAACCGGCCAAGCCTCCCTTGTGGTAGGGAACATCTACCGTCCTCCGCGGTCCGACCCGGCAGAGTTCGTGATGGAACTGGAGAGAGCCATAAAGCTAGTTGAAAGACCCCAGGATGAGATACTTCTCCTTGGCGACTTCAACGCCAAGAACTGCTTGTGGCACCCCAGCAACACCACTGATGCTTCAGGTGAGGACCTGCATTGGCTGTGCGAGACTCGTGGCCTCACACAACACGTCTCCTTTGCCACCCACCTACGCCAACACACACCTACATCGTGCCTGGACCTGGCCATCTCTAGCCTCAGCTGCAATAACATCACCATCACAAGCCCTACCCTGAACGGACTACATCCTGCATTAAAATTCACTGCAGAAGGTGAACGGGACGGTGTGATATCCTTCTTAGAAGTCAATATCACCCGCAACAGCGACACCAAGAGTTTAGACATGACGGTTTACAGAAAACCCACCTTTACTGGCTTGTATATTCCATGGGGAAGCTACACACCGACTAAATCCAAAGTTCACCTTGTCAAAGCATTAGTATATCGTGCCCATCGAATCTGCTCTCCTCACCTTCTACAAGAAGAACTGAGACGGCTCACATCAATTTTGACAAACAATGGATACCCCTCGTCACTACTAACAAAACTTATTAATAACAAACCAATCATGCAGGATCCGAAACCATTTGGACCGGACAGGTGCCCCGTGGTACTCCGCTTACCCTGGGTGGGTGCTGGTTCTGCGCGCTTAGAGAAGGAGGTGCGCAGCATTGTCTGTTCGTCTTACCCGTGCGTGAAATTGTATGTAGAATTTGGAACGACGCGTGCGTTCAGTGTGAAGAAGGACGTTCCACCTACCCTTAGTAGAAGCAATCTTATCTATTTTTTTCAGTGCCGAGAATGTAAAAATCGGTACGTAGGTAGAACTCTTCAGCCCCTGGGCGCACGCATCCGTCAACACGTGCCGTTAGGTCTTGTCCCTGTTGACGCTCGTGGTACTCGTCCTCGTCGTGGCCGTCCTCCAAAATGTGCTGTGCAGTCCGATACTGGAGCGCCTGTGTCTGCGTCCAGTGTTGATGTACGCATGTGCGCCTCCGCCTCGACGGGCGGGGAGCTTGACCCATCTCAGACTAGCGTGAGGAAGCGAGGAAGACCATCCTGAAAACCGCCCAATGTGACACTGGAGCTCACGTACACCGGAAGAGTTACCAGAAGCAAGGTGAAGAGACGAAGTACTGGAGATTTGAATACGTCGGTACTGGAAGTGACAACAACGATCAACAAGAGGAAACGAGGAAGACCGAAGAGTCAAACGAAAACGACCATGAATTCAAAGGACGTTGGAGGTGTCAACAAGCCCAACGGAAGAGAACAACGGCAAACGTCGAAGGTGACAGAGCTAAATGATCGGACATCGTCCATCAAGCGTCATTTGTTGGGAAGTGCTAATTGTCGTGAGTTGTATAGTGATGATGTCTTTTCGGTTTTAACTCGTGGAAGGTCTAAGTTACATCTTGCTGAAGCTCTGTATATTCGTAAACTAGATCCAGAACTATGTGTACAGAAGGAGAATGTGTTATCGTTGTAGTTGTTTGGTGTCACACCTCGTGAAAGTGTGACAAGTGCTTCTTGATGTGTTCAACGTGTTTGTCTACAACTTGCTGCTATTGTTTTCGAGATTTTTATAACACTTTAGTCATTTTATTGCCTATGTTGAAGTGTTGACTTTTTCTCTATTTTTCTATATAGTTATGTGTTTTTCCAAATTTCCAACATTCCCTGTACTATCCTGAAGAGAAGGGAAAGAAAACGTTTGATAGAAAAGAAGTGTCTACTGAATTGTGTGGATTTGCGTCGTTGCATGCGAATACTTATTTATTTTAATACGAAACTGTTTTCCCACCGCCTCCAAACTACTGTTTGAATAATAATAATAACAATATAAATGAGAGCAGTACTACACAGCAGAGCACCTTCAGCACATACTGGTTGTGGAGCGAGGAACGCATTGCGTCCCTGCGTAAAGCTCTTGCTACCTGCAATCTGCAGTACGATCCACATCCCACTGACCCTCAGCCAGTAACCTCATTCAGGAACTTCTGGAGAGACCAGATACTGAAACTAGCCGTGCACCACTGCCAAGTGACCAGAAGTAAATCCCCCAAAAATACTACGCCCACTCGTCACTGGATGACGAAGGATCTCCTCAGCCAGATCGAAACAAAGCACAAAGAGTTCCGCACCTACAAGGCGACCCAACTAGACTCAGATTGGAAACTGTACACAGCCCAGTGTAACCGAGTAACCGCTCTTTTGCGACAGGCTAAGTCCGATTTTGTCCAGCAAACAACGTCAACGGGTACAAACCTCCACCGTCTACTGAAGCACCTGAAGAAACTGCCTAAGCAAACAATTCCCACACTATCGACAGCCAACTCCACTGCAGCCACGGCTTAGGAGAAGGCAAAAGCTCTCAACAATTTCTTTATCTCCCAAAGCCAACAGTCCATCGACAAGACTGCCTGTACTACACCAGACATCAACACTACCCCTGACATCAGTCATACTCTAAATACAATCGCAGCAACAGTGGAAGAGGTCGAGAAGCTTCTAAGCAGTCTAGACACTGGCAAGAGCCAGGCTTTGACAACATCCCAACTCGGCTCCTGAAAGAAACTGCAAAGGACATCTCCCCATCTCTCACTAGTCTCTACAATCTGTCCTTCAGAACCGGAGAAATACCACAGGATTGGAAAGACGCAACTATTACACCCATCCCCAAGTCGGGCAACCCCTCCCATCCTACCAACTACCGACCCATCTCCCTGCTCAGTATAATATCAAAAACACAAGAAAAAATAGTCCACTCTCGTCTGTACAATCACATAGCACCGCACTTACCCTCCAACCAATCCGGCTTCAGGAAACAAGACGGGACCGAACTGCAACTCGCACGGATCGTCCACCATATATCCACAGCCAGGGATGCGGGGAAGCATGTTGTTACGTGTTTCTTCGATCTTAGTAAAGCCTTTTATCGTGTATGGCATCAAGGCTTGCTGAAAAAGCTGAGCCACTACGGTGTCGACGGCAAGGCTCACAAGTGGTTCGAAGCCTACTTAGCAGGACGCGGACAGCGGGTGCAGGTTGAAGGCACAACATCCGCCTTCATACCAATACCAGCGGGAGTGCCCCAGGGCTCGGTCCTGGGACCACTTCTGTTCCTGGCGTACACCATTGACCTGCCCACTGCGTGTGAAAATGCTACAACCTCGCGTAGCCAGTTCGCGGACGACACCGAACTAATTGCCATTGCAGGCAGCTACATTGAGTGTGAGGCTGCGCTACAAAGAAGCGTCGATGCCGCAGCAGAATGGCTAGAGCGCTGGCACCTGCTAGTCAATAAAACGAAAACCGTCATCCTCCCGTTCTACCATGCTAATCGACCCCCACCACGACTACCCGAAATAAAACTTGGGCAAACCTTACTAGAAACAGTAACACAACATCGTCACCTCGGCATCATCTTTCAGCACGACCTAAGATGGTCAGCCCACCTTGACTTTGTGCTGAAGAAAGCCGTAAAATCTTTCAATATTCTCTTTAGGCTCAAATCAACTCTACACACTAAATCACTCTCTCTCATTTACAAAACATATATCCTGCCTATAATTGAATATGCATGCATTGCTGTCACCCGGCTCTCAATCGCAGCCCTTGACCGACTTGAGCGAATCCAGCGCAAGGCGGCCAGAATCTGCCTCCGTCTTCCCTCTACACTCCTCTGAATCATTCAACACTGCTCCATCGGCTCAAATGGCCGACAATGTTCTCTCGCCGCAAAGTGAAGCTCACCCTTCTTGCCCACTCCATAAAATACCAATATGCCCCACAACACATACGCATGCTCAACACCCCCGCTCAAGTTACGGCCCAGTACAGCCTTCGACACGCACGCACTTGGCACCTCCCACCCTCCAGAACCGATCGCTGTAAAGACTCCCCACTGTACAAGTCCCTAGAATACTACAATGCCCTTCCTGCTAGCATTCGTGACGTCTCCTCCCGACCTGCTTTCAAACAAGAAATCTGCTCACTGCTGATTAACTCAATCTGCTCCTGCAGCGCTCACCCTCTCCCATACTTGTAAAGTTCAAAGTGATGTAAATCACTTTCCAACTGTTTAACCCACAATCTCACCTTCTCATATATTTATCTCTTATTGGCGATGGTGCCATCGTGAGAATAAAGAATTCAAAAACAGGAACCTCGATGGGGCCCAGGGAAAACTACAGGTGAAGAATGAAACAATATTCTCCGATATGTCTGTCAATCGCGGAGTTCAAAATGTTACTAAGTTTAAATGGGAATTTCCGAACTTTTCGCACTTATCGGCAAAAACAAGACTTATGCCTGCAAAAATACAGAGCGCCAGACCGGCTGCGCAGCGCAGAAGGTTGGAGCCTCCTTAACTACCGTCATGTATGTGTTTTCCTCTCTGGTTTCCCACAAAGCCAGTGTCGCGGCGACCTTGTCGCGCGATTTGTATCATGTTTGTGCCTGTTCTTGTTTCAGTACAAAACGCTAGTTCCATGCCCACGTTCCCGTGCTTTGTATGACTTGTTCTGGCCCACGTATGCATGACTGTACATGTACTTGTCAAGGCACGTGCATGCAGCACAGTTTGGCGCGCTTTTGCGAATGTGTTTTTCTTCTCCCACGAGGGTGGGTTATGCTGCGTTTCTTGGACACGAGTGGTTTTCAATTTTGTTGTTCTCTAGTATTATTCTGGAAAGAGCGATTACTACAGACTCCTTTGTCCTATGATGTGTGCCACCTGTAGAGGTGAGATCGGACTTGTGACCTGTGTTGATAAATCGAGAGATTGGGAATTCTAATCTTTCGACATGGTGCTTTAGTGACCAGAGATTTTCCTCAGTTTATTTAGTAAATTCCGACCAGAGTGATGGAGACTATCGCCCAGCTTGTAAAGTGTAGGGCAAACACGAAGCGACGACTCACACGCCTTCGCCACAATTTAACCCGGGAGCTTGCCAAAGACGCTCCATCACCACACTACCTGCTACGAGATTGGCAGTAGGCTGAACGCCTTGCAGCTGAAATCAATGCCACACAGGCTAGACTCCGCGATCTGACCGAACAGGCGACTTCCTCGGATGTCGAGGACCGCCTGGAGCAACTCGACAAGTGGGAGTTCGAGTTCGACGATGACCTGGAAGTCCTGAGGGACGCACGTACCGTTCTACAGAGGGAGAACCCGTCCGGACTCGCCACAGCAGATGCGGAACTGGAGGCAATCGCCAACTCGAGTCGATCCAGTGCCCCACAGCCCTCCCCCACGACGTCCCCAGCCGCTGCCTTGACCAGCGTATCCTTCAGCCCATCAGCAGTGGTGGTCCACTCCAAGGGTCCACCTTCCGCTCCTGCGAGCTCTCCTGTGACTGCTGTTAGTCCTGTCCCTGCTACTGGCTCTCCAGCCACTCCAGCCACTCCAGTCGTCCCGTCTCCGAATGTTCGCTTCCGCATTCCCATGACACCCGATCCCGTATCAGATACAGACAGTGACTCCGACTGGTCCAGTTCCAGTTCCGCCGGCACTCGGTCTTCTGGCGGGACATCTCGTAAACCGAAGCGATCACCCTCTTCCAGGGTGCCTGGTACCTCAGTGCGAACTGGGGGTAGTGCCGCCACGAGTGCCACTCCTCCTCCACCATCTGCCAAACCAGCAGTGACAGCAATTCACTTGCCGAAGCTGACCGTGCCCACCTTCAGTGGTGACACACTTGCCTGGCCCGCATTCTGGGACATGTTTTCTGAGTCTGTAGACGCCCAGCCACTTCCGGATGTGTCCAAGTTCACATATCTGCACACAGCGTTAAGCGGTCCACCGAACCGCTTGATTGCAGGCTTAGCGGTCACGAACGACAACTATCCCATCGCCCTGCAAGCCCTGAGGGAGGAGTATGGGAAGCCGGAGGTCATCGTCACCAAGCTCTACCGACACCTGCAACAACTCCCTCCATAGTCCTCCCAATTGGCGTCTATCAAGGTCACGCAGGAGACCGTTCACAACCTCCTCAGACAGCTGGACGCACAGGGCGAAAACCTCCGTGGTCAGAACCTGGTCAGCCAGCAGATCCTGTCAAAGCTCCCCCTCGAGGTGACCACCAAGCTGGAGGAGTGGCGTCCTCTTTCTGAAGCCTCAATGGTGTGGGATGTCAAGACACTGATGCAGGCTCTCAAACGGTACGTCACCCTGCATGAGCGTGCCCAACAACGCTCCAGCTTTTCCGACCACCCGATGACCGCTGTATCTGATCATGTTGCTAGCGGAAGTGCTCTATTGGTGTCAGCAGCGCAACAGCAAACAACCTCGCCGGCCCCTTCACAGCTGCGTCACTCAAGTGCATCACAAAAGTCCTCTGGATTTCGCTCACCCTGCGTCTACTGCGGCGGTAACCACGGTCATGATGACTGTCTGGCGTACGGCACAGAGCAAACCCGCAAGGCCCAGCTTCTCAAAACACAACGCTGCTTCCGGTGTCTTGTCAAGGGTCATCAAGCTGCTGCTTGCACTCGGGCACGGACATGCCGCCACTGTCAGATCACCAACCGCCACCACGCGTCTATTTGTCCAACACTGTTCGCTAGCCAGCATACCACTCAAGCTGCTGTCCACAACCCTCCCCTCGGTAGTCAGCAGCCAGAGCACGCTTCAGATCCTCCGGGAAGCCCCACCACTGTAGCTTCCGGTCACGGTGTCTCTACTGCTAACGTCTACCTGCAGACGGCCAAGGTGACACTCCACAATGGCGGGCAATCACTTTCCGCTCGTGTACTTCTTGACAGCGGCAGTCAACGTACCTTTCTCACAAGTTCCGCCGCGGAGTCACTTGGACTTCCTGTTCGGTGTACGGAGTATCTGCACGTGTCCACATTTGCCAGTAGTGGGCCGCAGCGACTACAGGCCAATGTTGTCGACTTCGAGCTGGCACTACAAGATGGCTCCCTGCTCCCTCTGACAGCCCATGTTCTGCCAAAAATCACCGACCCTGTCCATCGCAGTGCGATTCCTGATCAAGACCGACAGTTCCTGCAGTCGCTATCTTCTAGTCTGGCTGACAACCTTCCAGACACATCTGAGAAGGCATCCGTTGACCTGTTAATCGGCACGGATTACTTCTGGAGCATTATTCAACAGGACCGGATCGTGTTGCCGTCGGGTCTGTTGCTCCTCCCATCGCGTCTGGGTTACATCCTTACTGGCTGCTGTGCTCTGTCACATGATGACTCCAGCAAAACATCCACACTGCTGTGTCACACCGCTGTACGCCTTGCCTCCCATCAGCTCCAAGTAATGGATTCCACGCCGCGGTCGACACTCACACCCAATCTGACCGAGATGTGGAATTTGGATCGGATTGGTATCCACGACTGCCACGACGTCACTGCTGATGACCTGGCGCTCCGCCATTTCCAGGACCACATCCAGTTCACTGGTGGCCGGTACGAAGTGGCCTGGCCATGGAAATCGGAACCACCTGACCTGCCAACCAACTATGGCCTCGCATTTGGCCGGTTGTCTACGTTGTTCCGTCGCTTAGCCAATGATTCCGACCTCCGACAGCAGTACGACAAGGTCATCCAATCGCAAGTTGACCTGGGGATCATCGAGCCTGTCGCAAACCCACCGCCTACGGGCACGCCACAGCACTATTTGCCCCATCAGCCAGTTATAACGCCGTCGAAACAGACCACGAAGCTACGCATTGTCTACGATGCCTCGGCGAAGACAACGAAGCAGTCGAAAAGCCTGAACGAATGCATGCACCGGGGCCCTATCCGTCTGCCCAACCTCTGTGGTATGCTCCTGCGCTTTCGATGCTACAACGTTGCCATTGTTGCTGACATCGAGAAGGCGTTTCTTCAACTGCGTATCCGGAAGGAAGACCGCGATGTGACACGTTTTCTCTGGCTCAGGGATGCTACGAATCCTCACCTGACCAAGGACAACCTTGCGGTTTACCGGTTCTGCAGAATGCCCTTTGGTGTAATTGCTAGCCCATTTCTATTGGAAGCCACAATCCGCCATCACCTACAGCGCCACCCGTCGCCATTGTCTGAAACGATTGCCAGGAATATCTACGTCGACAACGTTGTCATTGGCGTCCGGACCGATGAAGAAGCATTGCCCGTCCACGACCACGCCAAGAGTATCTTTGCCGAGGCGTCAATGAACTTACGTGAATGGACCAGCAGCTCGGCCGTGGTTCGTGCCGCTCTCCCTGAAGATGATCTTCTCACCTCCCGTCGCACCAAGGTTCTCGGTCTCCTCTGGGATACACATGCCGATGTTCTTACCATCCCAGAGGGTAAGGTGCTGCGGTGTCCGTCTCAGCCTGTCACCAAGCGCACTATCCTGAGCGGTCTCTCTAGCCTGTATGACCCACTTGGCCTGCTACTACCCATCACTCTTCAGGCCCGACTCCTCCTGAGAGAATTATGGCAAGTTCAGCTCGATTGGGACTCGCCGCTACCAGCACATCTGGCCGACAGGTGGGCAGCTATCTCGACTATGATGTCAACCGCTACGTCATTACCTGTCCCTCGACTCTGTGGTCCGGTTGCCACCGCGACAGATGTTCAACTACACATCTTCACAGACGCATCAGCCGAGGTATATGCTGCTGTTGCGTATTTACGGATCTCCGTTGGTGAGGTGCATCACAGCGGACTCATCTACAGCAAGTTGCGCTTGGCTCCGATGCCCAAACTCGATGCAGGCGGCACTGCTTCGTTGACCATCCCGAGTCTGGAGTTACTTGGTGTGACAATCGGTGCTCGACTATCCCGATTTCTCCATGACCAACTTCATCTGCCGATCTCGTCCACAACGTTATGGACGGACTCCAAGTGTGTTCTCCACTCGCTGGCCTCCCGACGTGACCTGTCAACCTTTGTCCAGAACCGAATTAGGGTGTTGCGCTCCCACACGTCAATCTCGTACTGCTATGTACCAACCTTCGATAACCCAGCCGACTTGGCGACACACCCTCAGACAATGGAGCAACTCACAGCTAGCACACTCTGGTGGAAGGGTCCACGCTGGCTTCTTCAGGAGCCTTCCCAGTGGCCACAGAAAGTAGTCGTCACACCTGACGTTATGGAACTTGCTGCTACTGAGGTTCGTGGACCGAAGGTGTTGCATGGTGCCACGCTAATCGCCACAGCATTCCCCCAGTCACGGCCTGCCATCGCCACCACTATCTGTGACCGGGTGTCATCGCTAGAGCGACTTATTCGCATCAGCTTCTACGTCTGTAACTTCATCCAGCAGCGGCTCTGGTCCCGTTTGTTGCCGGTCAGTCAGTCTCGCCTACGAACCACTCACCCCCTCCTCTGTTCATTGCTGACCGCTCTAGCCTCATCTTCGCATCTCAATGCGGCCTCTCGGCGTCTCATTCTAGCTGTACTCATTCGGATGGCTCAGCTTGAATGCTTTGCTGATGTGTTTCAGAGCTTCGCAACCAACAACCATTGCCCCATCCGCGGACAAATTGGCGTCGCCATTGATGATCACGGCCTACTACATTGTCATGGGCGACTTGCATTGGCTGGTCATCCAGCCCTGGCTCTCTTACCAGCTACTCACCGGCTTACCCGACTCGTCATTACTGACGTTCACTGCCGCCTCTTGCATGCCGGCACAGCCCACACGCTAGCCCATTTGCGACTCAACTTCTGGGTGCCGCAGGGCCGCCGAGCGGTTCGTTCCATCCTCCGAAATTGCACCGTTTGCCGCAGGCATGAAGGACCACCGTACAAGCTGCCGTCCCCTCCAGCCCTACCGAAGGAACGAGTGGTTCCAGCAGCCCCATTCGAGTATGTTGGCCTCGATTATTTTGGTCCGATACTGGTGAAGCAAGCCGATGGCACTACAACATCCAGGGTCTGGGTTTGCCTCTTGACATGTCTTGCGGTACGTGCTGTGCATCTCGAGTGGGTCATTGATATAACAGCGCTTCAGTTCATTGCCTGTTTCCGGAGATTCGTGGCCAGGAGAGGGGTACCCCGCCTGTTGTATTCAGACAACGCATCGCAATTCAAAGCAGCCAGTGGTGTGCTCGACCAGCTGTGGAGCACAGTCGCCACGGACCATGGTGTTGCCAACTACTTCACCAGCCAGGGTATCACCTGGAAATTCACAACCGCCTTCGCACCTTGGCAGGGAGGAGTGTACGAAAGAATGGTGGGGCTAGTGAAGCGGAGCCTACGGAAGGGACTGGGGCGTCATCACCTCCGTCTTGATCAGCTCGCCACTCTTCTAGCGGAAGCCGAAGCGGCAGTCAACAGCAGACCCCTTACCTCCGTCACCGCCGACTACGAGGGCAGGGATGTCGAGATACTGACTCCTGCTCACTTCCTCCTTGGAAGTCGTCCAGCTGCTCTGCCACTTTCAACTGCGCTGGATGACCCCGAGTATACACCTCCAAGTACCGACCCGGCATTATCCCTGCTCACCGAGTGGCGTCACAGGCAGACTCAAAGCGAACTGTTCTGGAGCTTGTGGCAAACAGACTACCTCCAAGTGCTCCAAGAGCGGATGGCTCACACGTCCAAACGGCAACATTGCCCCAACCCCCCACCGAAACCTAGTGTGGGCGAAGTTGTCCTCGTTGACGAAGAGATGGCTCCAAGATGCATGTGGAAGCTGGCCCGTGTTGTCGCACTAGAGAAGAGCCAGACCGACGGCGCCGTCCGGGCTGCCCGCATTATAACCAGCACAGGCAAGGAGGTCAATCGACCAGTATGCAAATTGTACGGCCTTGAGTGTCGCCAAGTCCCAACGGAACTCCCGGAAACTGCAAGTGAGGTGCCAGTTACTGCACCAGCATCTGACAACCCCCAGCGACCAACTCGTGCGGCAGCTGACAAGGCCCGGCAGAATATTGCAATATGGACAGCTGTATCGTTGCTGCACGTACACATCCCACACGCCTGATAAGTTTGACCGTGTCAGAGTGTGAGGATTAGGTGGTGCTTGGTCCAATTGGCAGTGACCTCACAAGCACATAAAACTCTCTGTATGCCTGTTTAACTGCTTGCTGTGTGTGTGTGTGTGTGTGTGTGTGTGTGTGTGTGTGTGTGCGTGTGCGTGTGCGTGTGTATCTGCATTGCATATGCTCTATAAGTTACCTCCCGGTGTACATTCCCGGTCGGCTGGAGTGTCGCGGCGACCTTGTCGCGCGATTTGTATCATGTTTGTGCCTGTTCTTGTTTCAGTACAAAACGCTAGTTCCATGCCCACGTTCCCGTGCTTTGTATGACTTGTTCTGGCCCACGTATGCATGACTGTACATGTACTTGTCAAAGCACGTGCATGCAGCACAGTTTGGCGCGCTTTTGCGAATGTGTTTTTCTTCTCCCACGAGGGTGGGTTATGCTGCGTTTCTTGGACACGAGTGGTTTTCAATTTTGTTGTTCTCTAGTATTATTCTGGAAAGAGCGATTACTACAGACTCCTTTGTCCTATGATGTGTGCCACCTGTAGAGGTGAGATCGGACTTGTGACCTGTGTTGATAAATCGAGAGATTGGGAATTCTAATCTTTCGACAGCCAGCATTGGCTATGAAACTGTTTACCGCCATCTCTCACTTCTATAACCTGTCTCCCCGAATTCAATCATCCCCTCTTCCAGTACTTTTGCCCATACACTCACTACATTGATGGCATACCAACCCCTGACTTTCGCGATCGTTGGATCTGCTTCTTTTCTTTGTTTCCTTTCTTTGTAACCTTGTACTCTTCTCTAAACACATGACATTTCTTCTAGTAGGAGATCCCCTTGACATGCCTAGAGCACTATTCTCCACATATATTGAGTTCAGTAGAAAAAGGGTTACCACTTAAAAATCATTATTTATTTTTATTTATTTATTTCTGCACCTCGTGGCATGTCAAGACAGCCAATTGAATTGAGGAGAGGGTGAGACCAACCACGGAAGAAGAGAAAAAAGAAAATGAAGAGCACGTACACAAAGTGGGAAGGGATTAGCAACTTACAAAGCAATGGGATGCTCAGCGAGCTATGCAGCGGAAGTGGTGACTGTGACTTTGTTTACTGGGAGATACTGAAGTGCTGTCTGACGAGGGGACGGGATTTGGGCATTCTGGAGCTTGTCTAACACTCGGAGGCAGTTGGAGCCACGTGGAGTAGGAGGAAAAGAAAGGAGAATTTACGAATAGGGTAGACCTAGCTAGGGGGAGACGAACGCAGCTTCGGGTGGTGCCACCTGAATTGAACCAATTAAGAGACTGTAAATGAGCAGGGTGCTGGTCAAGGAAAATTGAATGTGCCAGGGTGCACTTGGAAGCATCAAGGTAATGTTGCAGAGTGGTAGTGGATGCAGCAGCATACAAGTCTAGATTTGAGATATAACGATCAGTACGGAATATGATTTGCAGTATATGGCGATGGAGAACTTCTAATTTACCTATATGGGTTTTGTTAATGGTGGACCAGGCAGGGAAGCCGTACGTGAAGAGGGGAAGAATGTATGATTTATAAAAATTAATCCGGCAATTTTTGGGCAAATGGGACAAGTGACTTGACATTATGCCGACAGATCGGCATACTTTGGACGACACATGATCAGCATGGTGAGACCAGGAGAGGGCGGAATCTATGACAATGCCAAGGTGTTTATGGTGGGGCGCTACAGAGATAGGGTGACCGGGACCATCGGGAAAGTGGAAGATGGGCACTGGATCTGTGGGAGGGGGGAAAAGGAGGAGCTCGGTTTTGGTCACATTTGGCTTAAGGTACCAAGTGCTCATCCAGTGAACAATGTCGTTGATACAGGTCTGAACTTTGGGGTACAGGGTGGCGTGAGATGGGGAGGAAGCAAGGACAGTGGTATCATCTGCAAACAAATATTGCAAATATTCGGAATTGAATAGGGGAGGTCATTAACGTATGTGAGGAAGAGCAGGGGACCTAAAATGGAGCCCTGGGGCACTTCGGATGTCACAGACTCGGGGTCAGATAAGGTTCCATTTACTGTGACGCACTGATTTCGGTCCAAGAGGTAGCTAGTTATCCAGGCGAGTAGGGAGCCGGAGACACCATGGGCACGAAGTTTGGCGATCAGGCCCTTGTGCCACACGGTGTCGAAGGCCTTGGAGAGGTCGAAGAAACAGATGCAGGAGACCTGCCGCTGGTCTTTTAGGGAGCTGAGGTCTTGGATTATGCGGGACAATTGCAGGGATGTGTTGTCCTTACGACGGAAGCCAGATTGTGCGGGGTGAAGAAGAGGGGAGATATGGTCGTACAAGCGGTCGTACACTATTTTCTCTAGCAGTTTGGAGACGCAGGACAGGAGGGAGATTGGCCGGTAATTAGACGGGTTGTTCTTGTCGCCTTTATTTTTGTACACTGGAATGACAGTGGCTGACTTCCATCGTGACGGGAATGTGCCGGAGGAGAGGGAAAGGTTAAAAAGAATGGAGAGTGGGCGGGCAATTGAGTAGCTCAGTTTCCTGAGGATCTCATTGGTGATCCTATCAGCTCCGAGGGATTTGTTCAGAGGCAGTCTTGCAATATACTTGTGAACAGTCGATGAGGTGATGATCAGGGAGTGCAATGTAGTTGCTGGTGGAGGTAGGGAGTAAATAGTGGGAATAGGAGCATCGGGGTCAACCTGTAAGCCAGCACTGACGAAGTGGCGGTTCAATAAGTTACCAGTGGATGCCGGAGAGGTGCTTGTTCGACCATTGGGGCCCACCATCTTCGAAGGTATGACCCGGGCGCTGGTAGGATTTCGCAGTTGACGAATGAGCACAGGGAGGGATGGGAGGCGAGGGTTTGTGGGAGATATCGTGGCACGGAGGTTGTGGATGTAGCAGCGATGGCAGGATCTGGAAAGGCATTTTACATAGTTACGTTGGTGTTTGTATTTGTTGAAATTTATAGGGGATGGGTATTTCCGGTAGATGCTGTAGAGATCGCTCTTGACTTTAATAGCTGCTTTCCGTGATGGAGTCATCCAGGGGCAGGGTTTGTGGCGTGATTTCCGACGAGGAGGTGAGGATCTTCCTATAAATAGGTCCAAGGCACCTTCAAGGATGTCAGTGAATGCGGAGACAGCCGTGTCGATGCAATGGGTGGCAAGGACCTGAGACCAGGGTACATCTGCGAGAAAAACATTCATGGCATTCCACATGTTATCCGTGGCACTCAGGACATTGTATTTTTGTGTAGATGGTGGGCTACGGCAGGTGCTGGCTGTTGTGGGGGAAGACTTTGAGGAGAAGAACTCAGCCAGCAGGACGGCATGGTCTTGTGCGCCAAGAGGAGCCGGGTGTTGAATGTGGTTGAGTTGGTTAGGGATGTTGCTCGCGATAAGGTCTAGACAGCTGCCAAGTCCATTCGAGCGGAGGTGGGTGGGAAAGGTTACCGATTGGGTCAAATTATAGCATGAGAAGAGGTTGTCAAGACTCAGACCCTGTGCATCCGTTTGGTCAGTTGAGCACCAGCTGGAATATCTACAGTTGAAGTCGCCTGATATCACAAGGGCTTCGGGCTTCCTTTGAGTTGATTGCAGGGCTATTTGGAGGCGGTCGAGAAAAGTCGAGAAGTCATCCGTCGACGGGGAAGGAGCACGGTAGAAACAGGCTACTGTTAGGTGGGTTGTTGGCAGGTCAGAAGGTGAGACAAGGTTATGTTCAGCGAGTGTAAGCCGATATTATAATTATTACTGTATGTCAGCGCCTTTAATTAAAGCCATGGCCTTATATTTGAAATACCGCTGCTTTCCTAGCTATGTAGATGCAAAATGACTCACCCACTACGCCATGCCATAAAAGTCAAAGTCCACACAGAAATTTCAATCTAAATCCACCTGTTCACCCTTCCTCCTGGGCTGTAAGTTTGTTAGCATAGTACGTATTCCTTCATTTTTTCAAAATATATATCATCTCATTTATGAAGCCCATCGCTTTATAACTGAGACTGGCTTTATAATCGAATATAAGTCCATGGCTTTATAACTGAGACTGGTTTTATAATCGAATATAAGTCCATGGTTTTATAACTGAGACTGGATTTATACTTGGTCCGACTTATTAGAATGTGCGTTTCGCTTCGAACGTCAGCCAAACAAATTCAAATAATCTCAGGACGGAACAAACTTTCCAGCTACCTAACACTATCCTTCAGTTGTCGATTTGTGATGTTGAAGAAGAAATGACTCCAACCCCAAAGGAGGCAGCGCCTCAGGATCCTAGTCGACTCGAGAATTTTGCGTGCAAATTTTGTCGTCAGAGGACTCCTGTTGCTTCTTGCGCAACACAGAGAAGGCCTGGTGCTGAAATCAAAACCCCACTGCGATGGGGAATTGTCACGGAGTACCAGAAACTCCTGGGCGATCGTTCTTGAGTGCTTCCTGGCGGATTGAAATCGCTGCAGTCGCTGTTTCCTTGGAAGAATCAAGTAAGTTCAGCAAACGCGTCATCCAGAAACTCGTGCAGAAAGCACCTGCATCGCTCCGTCCAGTTTGTGCTGATCTCTCTCGCATTCGTTCACGATGTGGCGGCCGACGAATCAAGATCACAGAAGAGATCGTCGAGAAGTTGATCGATGTAAACAACCGCCCTTGAGGTCGACTTTCAGGCGACAACCTGGCTGGAAAACTGAAGCGCAGAAAGGGTGAATACGGTGCGTGAATGGTGCGGAGTCGAACTAGTCCTCGCCGACTCCTCGATCCTCGGAGCCGCGATCGCGATCGATGCGTATCGATGCGTCACAAGATCGCCAGTCTCCGGGGCCAGTGGATTCGTGAAACAGGCAGGGGAGAGCACGCATGGTCTGATGCAGCTGACTGTGTGACAGTCATGACTCATGTCGACACAGATCAGTCAGTACTACATTGTAGTACTAGTTCTACGCGCGCGGCACACGGTGATGAGAAGTGATTTTTTTATGCGTGGTGGTTTACTTGTTCGCCTCATTTGAAAGTCTCGTTGGAGCGTCAGGCGAAAACACCTACAGCCACCATGCTGGCAGTCGTACTGCACGAGGAGGAGGCGAAGTCGACCGTCTAAATCGTGCCTATGGAGTGAAAAAATCAAGGAAGCGCAGTGTAGCTTGGAGAAGATGAAAAAAATGTCGACGTTTTGCAGGTTGACGCACTTGAAGAAGCGCCCTGAGACACCAGCAGAGATGGAAACTAGAAGGTCAGGCCAAGAAACGACACAGTAGTTATCTATCTATCGTCTCTTGGTCGATTTTTTAGTACAGGTGCTCCTTTGGACATAGGCTTGAGTTTTGAAGCGAAGCGCACATTTTAATAAGTCGGACCAAGTAATCGAATATAAGTCCATGGCTTTATAACTGAGACTGGTTTTATAATCGAATATAAGCCCATGGCTTTATAACTGAGACTGGCTTTATAATCGAATATAACTCCATGGCTTTTTAAAGGTGCGGACATACGGTATTAGTATCTTTCTCACAACACCAATTATTAGTATCTTACTGGTATTCCTTCCGCAAACGATAGGACGCGATGTACTGCAATGCCCGTCCTGTGGCTGTGAATCATCGCCAAGGTATTGACTGGAACAATCATCCAAGCCTTGATAGATGGTAACGGTATTGTCAGAAATTTTTAAATTGTTCCCAACATCGCGGAAGTGAAGTTTATCAAGCAATCTTGTGTAGCTGACATAGACTGTCACCTTTCCAAGTATTCCCACTAGCATAGCTTTGCAGGCTGTAACTTGAGGAGAACTGACCAGGTGGCTGCTGAGTGTCTGGCAGAACTCTTCACCGCCATCCCAGGTTTTGGGGGTACTTGTAACGAACACTTCACCTTCATTGCCACAATCCACCCACGTGTTCACTGTATTAACACATAGAAAATGTATGAACAGCAATGAACACAACAGCAATGAATAACAAGATATGCACACTCGTGTAACAAAACAAAGTAGCAAAGGTGTAACAGATTCACTGTTACTACTAACACTAGGAATAGGATACACTTATCACCTGCTATTATCACGCTGCTGCTGTTAGGTGTTATGTCCATCATTGCTTGTTCATGTATATAAGAGTGCATTATGGCAAGGATCATTGCTTATTCCAAGAATGACTACTGAAGTTAGTTGGACTGTTACACTGGTAGCAAGAGGATGGTTTTTCTTTTCGTCGTGTTCGGGCTATGCGCAGTGGCCGCATTAGTCGCCTACGGTATATTCGAGATTCAGAAGCGTCTGAATCACCTTATCGCACTCGGTCAGTGCGATGGATCAGATCAAACGCCAAGACGTGCTCAAGCTCCCAGCGGAGAGAGGCCACGCATGCGCCATGTTAAGTCTCCGCCTGTGTTTCGTGGAGATACAAGAGAGTTCAAGGAGTGGGCCTTCGCCATCGAACTCGCCATGAAGTCCCTACGGCTGGACAACGCGGAGGAGCGCTTGAGCTACGCGGCGAGTTTTCTGGAGGGCAACACGACGTGTGCACTGACGATGATGAACCCGGTGGTCAGTTGCTGGGAGAGCCGACGACAGGTGAAGGTGGCAGCGATGATGAAGAGGACGGTGACGATGATGACGATGATGGTGCAGATGGTGTGAAGGACGGTGGCGGTCAGAAACCAAGTGAAGGCGGAGGCGGTGAGAAGAAGAAGAATACATCGGCAATTAAATTGCATTTGTTGTCTAACCCCGTGTGTCGTGAAAGTTATGATGATTCTTGGTTCAGTGTTGTTCGTTCTGCAAGTAGTTTCAAGCAGTTGAAAGTTCTAGAAGCAGTCTACATTCGCATTCGCGATCCAAATCTTTGTAAACAAAAAGAAAATGTCATCGCACTTACGCTATTCCAGTAAATTCGCACTCACACACACTTGCACATGCATGTCCATTGTCACACTGCACTTGCTGAATTTCCTATCATTTCTCACCTCACCTATAGTTTATTACCTGTGCAAATTGTTCCTAGGTTTGTGCTATTTTTCTTACTATGCTTGTATCCTCGCTGTTCCACTGCAAGTGTATAAATCCTATTGTAGTTTCATCATTCTCTTTAGTCACGAATTCCATTGATAATTGTGACAAGAAAACGTTCTGGAATACATGATTCGTCCCCATGGTTGTGATATGAGTGCGCATTTAGTTATATTCATTGCATTATTAAGATTATTGTCTCCACGTCGCCTTAAAACCAATGTGGTAAAACTTTGCAAACCCAGCATACTACCGCTGACGGCATTAGACACAGGTGCACTCACTCACTGTCACCTTC
Organism: Sycon ciliatum; assembly: GCF_964019385.1. Classification (NCBI taxonomy): domain Eukaryota; kingdom Metazoa; phylum Porifera; class Calcarea; order Leucosolenida; family Sycettidae; genus Sycon; species Sycon ciliatum. Next base: position 96,737,913 of record NC_088643.1, read on the forward strand.
AATATAGCCTTCATCTTTGTTAGATGATGAGCCTGTGACAACGCGATCTTCACCACCGGCATTCTCACCAAGCAGAACAGCACTATGCTCGAGTTCATCCTGCACCTCGTCGTCGGCCACATCACCAATGTTAGGCGGAGTGAGTTCAGTAGGAGGCAGAGTGCACATGTCCTCGAGATGTTGCCTCTCCTCTGCTGCTGGACGGCCCTCTTTGAAGCAAGAGATGTCGGCTGGAGTTGCGTCCCGGGTCTGCCCACTGCAGAGGAAGGATTTCGCAATGAGGTCCGGTGACAGGCTGGTCCAAGCCTTCACGACCATACCGCATAGCGTGGTTTTCGTGACAGCGCGCATGTTGCCTGCTGCAGTGTAGTTATTTTTCGCCAACTCGAAGCCACTCGTCATACTGGTCGCGAAGGCTGGCTTTGAACGGCTTGTTCCATGAAACATCCGGTGCCTGGAGCAAACCTGCGCATCCGCCAGGTATTGTTGCGCAGTCGATGTTCTGTTGACGGCGCTGCGCCTTGACAAAGTCACTGATGTGGCACTTGTAGGAGTCCCACACCAAGAGACGCTTACCAAATGCGGGCGTACCCATAACCTGTTTGAGCCAGTCCACGGTAACATCGTTATTAAACCACCCGTTGCCTGAATAGGCAACTGCGATATCCTTCCGCGTGACTAGCAATTTGTCTTCAGCCGTTTTCCCTTTTCCTCGAAACACGATGAACAGAACCTTTTCGATTCATCTGCAGCTGCCATCATGGCAACTGTAACATTTTGCTTGTCATGCCCAGTGGTCGCCCAGGGACACCGTTTTGGATCCAATGGCGTCCACCGTTCGGTTGGTGCCACTGTCGACTCACACAGCGGTCTCGTCCATTGCATAGACACTTCCTTTCCGCAGCTGCGGATGGTCAGCGAAGTACTTGCGAAGATACACCAGAAAATCAGTAAGTTTCGGAATCAATTGTGCTGGTTGTTTCTGATCCTAGTGGGTCTTTACACGTGTGGCAAGGTTTTAGCGCTGGAAGAAATTCTTGCACCAACCGCTGCTGGCCTCAAAGGGCTGCTGAATGCCCAGTTCGCCGTGAAGAACGATCGCTTGTGAGCGAATTGATTTTCTCGTCACTCGTCGTCGGTTTTGGCGTTCTTCAACAATCCATTCGAAGAGTTGGTGCTCGAGATCCTGGAATGAAACGCTCCTTCCAGCACTAAACAACCTGGCGCGAGGATTACCTCGATACGTTTTCTGCTCGTCTGCTGCAGATAATTTGGCTTCATTTCGCCTCCAGCGCCTGATCATACTTTCATCAACGTGATGCGCCCTGGCCTTTGCAGCGTTAGTAGAGGACTTCACAGTTTTTACAACAGCTAGCTTCAAGTCTAGGTTATAGCGCTTTCGCTTAGCTGTAGTGATATGGAGCATTTTACTTTGCCCAACTACTGTAACTCTTCACGAAAAAGACAAGACAATTTCGGAGAGCGAAGTGTTTGTAAGGCTGAAACGAAAACGAAGTTTGAGGACACCTTGAACGTGCGCCAGTTTCCGTTCCAGCTGTGCCGGGAACGATACTTCTGTTGTACACGAACGACCCCCCCCCCCCCCCACCAGATCCGGTCACCCGCCTTTGCCTAATGCCGACAACCTAGGCTACAATGGGAAGTCGTGTCGCGACTCGTGCGCCAGACCAGGACTTGATGACGTCAGTACGGCGCGCTTGTTTTGAAGCCCGGCTTGTACATAAATACGGCTACAGTGCATCATGATGATCGATAATTTCGGCTACAATGCGCGACTGGCTTCTATTCGAGATCAGCTTTAATACGCGACATTACGGTACAATGAAAGACTTTAATTCTACAACAAACCAAGAAGACGCTACGGAAGGGGACAACGATTCTTCAATATTCGCCACGTTTGCGCTCAGCTGCGATCATCGCGCTTTGTTGCAGTGGGCTCCAAAAAATATGTATATTGTCCGCAAAAGTGAGGTCACCCCAGCCGCCCCGGCTGTGACGGCCTTGTGTTCTATCTCATTTGTCATGGATACACCTTTGGATTAAGCTCTCCCTTACATTGCCTCCTTGCGCATCCTTTTCCCCTGGCCTGCATGCACTTCGTACATAGCCTCCCATACTGCTGTACTCGCCTTTTGTTCCCTTACCGGCGAAGTTATCGCTGTGGACAATGAAATCCTGTGGAATGAGCAAGGCTGGCACCTTCCATACACACACTGTAGTTCATGTTTTAACACTGTAAAAACTGGACCAGCAGTGCTCACGTCTGCATGGCCAGCACCCCATGGCTGCTTCAGTTCAAAACAGATTTCAATGTGCACAACAGTACATAGGGAGTGGTTGTGTTTGCATCAGTAGGCTTTTCTATACCAGGGGTCTAGTCATAACTCATTTATACTGGGTTTCATTCCAGCCATGGACCAGAACTTTTCTTCACTATTTAACAATTTTCTTTGCTTCTTTTTGATAATTTCTTTAGTAGACTCTGCAGAAGCAAAAACAGATGGGTTGAGTTACCTTTCTTTCTTTTCTTCGGAAATTTATCCGGTGTGAAGCACGGCGCTGACCGAAATTTTGTAAAACTCGGACTTTTCGTGAAGATTTATAGAACCCTGTGACACGGACTTAGAATTCACTACAGTACTCAGAATGCAGAGCCGTCCTACCAGGTTCTTTGTTCTCATTCTTGGCCGTGCACGTGTCCACATATAGCACAAACAACAGCAGTTGAATCAGAAAAATTGCCGACGCGTCAAAAAGCCATCGTTGTTGCCACTAGTCACACTAAGCATAGCACTTGACGTACAAATGTCAGCATGGGCCCTTCCACTTCACCACCAATACTTCGTAGCCTGAAGTGGCTCTAGTTCTAGCTCCCAGCAAGGCTGCCTTTGAGTAAATCGACTAGAACATGTTAGATTTGGTGGACGGATCCAAAACTACCTGATACGATATACACTGACTCTTGCACTTCATAGCCCCTACTGTAGGCGACAACCATCTCCGTGGTTTGGAAAAGAAAAAGATTTTGCAGGATCAGATTTTACTCAAAGGGTGACCAAAATAGCTGTCTCACAAGTTGTAATAAAACTCATGAATTAGTGGACTCTACAGTGATGAGTCTATCCTGTATGCTGCAAAAGACACAGGAAACATGACTGTTCTCTGTACACTGGACGCCAACATCCCAGTCTTCTCCTGCAAGATCTGTTGGACATTGACATTAGGCCGCGGTCACACCGAGCTCGATTCAGCCATTCAGCCAAAAATGTCCTGCAAGCGACTTTCAGGGGCGTGGCTGACTCTCAGCCGTTTTTTCCGCTTGTTTCAGCCACAGCTTATACAAGCAGCTGAAAGCCGAAACTCAAAGACAAATTTGAGTGTGCTTGCAAGCTTGGAACACACCATGTAGTGGACATGAGGAAATGATATCGATGCTCTTTCTTGTTTCCGCGCTATGCCTTTGCCTTTGGTTTTGACCGTGTGACTGTGTCTATCCAACAGTTTAGTTTGAGTTTCTCCGATAACCATGGATTCCTAGACTGTGCCTATAGAGCGTAGCGTTTTGGATCTGTGGTTCGAGGCCAAGACAAGGCACCAAACTCAGGACGGAACTCATGAAGAACTTAAGCCGGATACGAAGAAAAGAGTGGATTGCGACGGAGTTGAAGAATAGCAACCGTCGGAGCAGAAAGTTCAACATCAGGAAACAGCACTCTGATCATCGCGCCCATGCACGTGCACGGCGTAGAAATAAAAAGAGCAAGACTTCGCAATTAAGGACCCGGGCTTACTTAGCTTCTTCATCTATATTGAACACTGCAAGTACAGTTGTAATTGAAGATCGCTACGGTTCTACTTTCGGGTTTTTTGCGAACGTTGCCTGGTCACTGTGCCTGCAGGGTACAACTAACAGCCTGTTAGCAGTTTGTTAGATCGTGTTCCTGTCACTCGAGTTGAACCCTTGAACCTTTGAGTTGAACCTTGGTGTGAAAGTTGTAGCCTGCAGGCACAGTGCAGTGACCAGATGACTGGGGTACGCATGAGCATGTGACTGCTCAGACCAAAACCATGTTCGACTGGGAATAAGGGTCAAACGCTGCATCGTACACGGCTGTCCCATGCATGCGACGCGCGTTCATTCAATATGGCGGCCAAATTTTAATCTTTTTCATTTTTTACGCGACCTGGCCTAGTCGTACGTTTGCAATTTCGCTCGACTTCCATCTCAAACAGGCAAGGTCAACCGAAACCACAGGTGTTTGCCAGGTCATTCGATAGAGTTTAGAGCTTGGACTGGCCTTGCCTTCGACTGTGCCGCCGCTCGAGCGATCTTCTTGGGTTACCCACGCGCTACGCATGGTTTCTTTCTCGACGTGGGTGCAATTATTTTTGCATCGTCGCTCGATTTCAAGGGCTCGCCAACGTCGTCAGCGAATTTTCTCCGCCTCGCAGGCAATTTTCTAATATACCTTGTAGCGACCTGACTCACTGAGTATTACGTCATTCTACATAAGCATGCGCAGGAAATAAAATCATTATCTTTGGTCACAACTTCTTCGTTGTCCGGTTGGCCAAAGTAGCCGTCGTCTAGGGCCCGACGTAAAATCCTAAATTGGTGACTCCTGACGCTGCGCTCTTCGGAGTTTTGAGCATGCCATCCCCGAGCTCGGCCCGCCGCAGTTTCCTGCTCGCCTCAACTCTCGGGATCCCGTCAATCGCCGGCTGTTGACGTAAAACTTGAGCCTCACCATCACTGGATCCGCCTCGGAGCTGCTGTGGCCCCTGCCACCCTCCCCGGCCCACCTGGATACCCCGCTATCCTGCCACGGCATTGTCCAGTCGTCCGTATTTGTCCATATTCGTCCTGGCCTCAAGCTGGAAATTGGCCACCTCCACCCGTCGTACCAGCTCACTCACCATGCACGCACGCAGGCACACGCCAGGCACCGGACCCCATGGAGCTGCGCTCGCCTCCATCTGTCCCCGCCTCAGTCGCTAGTCGGCACGCCTCGCCCCAGTGCAGCGCTCCTGCATGCTGGTATCCCGCCAAGCCTGCAACATGCAGCCGCCTCTGACATGATACTACTTCTCTGTCATGCGTACATTTCCTTTCTTTCCGCCTCTGACACGATAACACTCCTCTGTCATGCGTGCGTTTCCTTTCTCTTCTCTTTCTTTTTTCTTGTTCATCGTGCTTCGCTCCTCCCGACCTCACCACTGGCGGGGGAGTACTGTAGCGACCTGACTCACTGAGTATTACGTCATTCTACATAAGGATGCGCAGGAAATATAATCATTCTCTTTGGTGACAACTTCTTCGTTGTCCGGTTGGCCAAAGTAGCCGTCGTCTAGGGCCCGACGTAAAATCCTAAAACCTCGATGTCCTAGCCTTTCGATTTCGTGTATTCCTAAGCTTGACGTGCATCACTGTAGCTTTTCGTGGCCATTTTAGAGACATTATTTTGTTCAGAAATGGAGGCTCGTGTTAGCATCCTGTTGTCGTGTTGTCGTATTGGAGGGGAGAAATTCGCGTCAAGGAGTGGACGGACGAAGTATCGTGTGGCAGATCATACTGAATCCATTTTGGCAGTGTTTCATCTCAATGTGGATGAAACCAAATACACCCTGAACATTTTTGCCACACTTGCAAATTGGCCATGGAATGCACTGCTACTGCCAGGGGCCCAACATTCTCTAGAGCTCCAGAGGTGGATGTACACCGCTCTAAGACTGGGAGCCACACAGTGGGATAGGCCTTGACAGATTATGCTAATATTTTCGTGAAATTATGCTTTTCGCATTGCTGAAAAAATTGCAGAATTATGCTATTTTTATGCTAAAAGTTATCACATTATGCCGCATCATGCTCACATATGCTGCTAATGAACATGTATAATTATGATACATGTAGCTACGACCGTCACCCTGGTCACTGATTGTAGTGGACTGGACATGTTATCAAGGGAGTCGTAAACCTACGCCTTCCTGGTGCGTCTACTTGTACTTGTAGAACATGTACAACTGTATACTATGGAATTTGATGCGAACAGGCGGATTATACCAATTTTATGCGATTCGTATGCAATTTGCCTTGAATTATGCGATTATTCGATTTTGGTAGGAATTATGCGAAAAATTATGCTAGCATAATCTGTCAAGGCCTACAGACAAACAGACAAACTGTTTGAAATGCAAGCCTTCCAAGCCTTGCAGGAAGTCCAAATGCAAAACACAAACGCAAGACAAACTTGCGGCATGGGAGAAAACGCGGGCCATCGCCCGCAAGCACGAGCACATGCACGCCGCCAACACTGACAGCAGCATCGCCAACAAAACCTCGCCCCACCGCACCAGTACCTGATCACTGGATACTGAAAAGCGTGAAATTTTCGCGGCGTTTTTAGTTCACGTTTTCAGAATCCGGACAGGTTTGCGAGGTTTTTTTTGCGATTGCAGAATGGCATTCTTGCTAAACCTGTAGCATTCTTGCTAAACCTTTCATGGATCTCCTTTTCGCGCTGTCTAAATTTCGCGATTTCCACGCGGTCGCGAATTTCGCAGAAATTAGACCATCAGGCAATAAGTTCACGGTTTACAGTAGTTTAGTCAGTTTGGTTTACGAATTCCGAAAAAGGCAGACAAACAAAACGAACAACAAGAGAGTCTCATGGACTGAATCTGATGAGCAGCAGCACGTCACACCCACATACCAAGCTTAGTAGTAGTAGTAGTAGTAGTAGTAGTAGTAGTAGTAGTAGTAGTAGTAGTAGTAGTAGTAGTAGTAGTAGTAGTAGTATAGTATTTATTCATATTTCTCTAAAGCTTAGTGGGTAAATCTCTGCATCCAGAACAGTTCAGATAGGAATGCCATAACACACGCACAATGTCCACTATGTCACAGTGTGGTAGGGAGAGAAGTGTTTGCAGCTTGCTGGTAGACGTTCAGCCGTGCATGCTTTGGCAAATGGCTAGAGCAGATGGCCCGCTGCCCTTAATGTAAGGCACACACGCAAGCGTCAGAGCTACAGCAGCCAAACAGCATAGTTTATGGATTCATGAAAGACTGCACCATACACTGCGCCAGCTCTGGTAGGGTACCCTATTCGAGCATCGTCACTGGTCGGTGACGTTTTGCAGGCCTCACCATCAAAGATACGAGGTGATTCTGCTGATCGACTTGCTGGCATGATACTTCAGTAGTCACAAGCATAACTAACAAAGGATGGCTGGAAGTCAAAACCAGCTCTAGATGCAGATTCCAGGTATACCAGAGAATTACTGACGCCAGCACTTTATCCGATGCCCCATCAGCGTCAACTGTACGCCGATGGTCACAGGACCGTGACAGCCTTTCGATCCGTCTACCGTTGGGAGACGGGTCTGCAAGCCCAAAGCAGCGGGTATATAGTGTTCGTCACCAGCTGAGCACTGAGAAAGCTTGCTGAGAGATTTAGGTGTGCACTGTTCAGCAACCAGTCCCAATATAGGTTTATCCATGAAGGCTGGTGATCCTCAGCTATCATACAACAAATTCTTACTCGCTGCGCATATGCGCATATGGCTTGTGAAACAGCAGCAGAAACTGCACTGCCTTGACAAACGCACCAGTTACCATGATGGAGCAGATATGCCCAGCCCTGGAAGCCAACACCAAATCTCCAATCGCCTGTACAAGTAGCTCTTCACCAAATTATGCCTAGTACTTGCAGTGATATTTTCAGCAAGAGCGCTGCAGTTACTGCTGAGGAGATATATTGCGTCCTTGAAGTTGAAGGCGCTCATCAAAGATTTCTTGCCATGAATTCTTGGCCTTATGCAGGCACGAGGTGGTCTCCCGTAGCATTGGCCATATTACCCCGAGCTGCACTTGCTCGAGGAGCACGTTGTTTCGCTCATGGAAGTCCTTCGTGTTGGAGTAGGTTTGCTGAGAGAACAAAGCGCTGAATCCATCCACGTCCACAACTACGAATAATTTACAAAAACATTCCTACTGCAGATCAGCGCTTGAAAACGGCGATGCAAATCAGCGACGTTGGGCTTCTCCATTCAAAAGGAGAGCCTTTCCTAACAAAGCAATTCTCATGTGACACTACATAGTCTCTGAAGCACTCTAGTTGTTGTTGTTGTTGTTTATTTTACTTCGCAGATTCTAACGGGCAAGTTGCCCAATAACAAGAAAGCGAAGGTCTTCAGGTCTTCAGGTCCTCAGGTCTTCAGGTCTTCTTCTCTCCACTCCATTATCATTTTTCGATCTTCACTCGGTCGACGTGATGGTAGTAGCTATGTAAATAATTATGATGGATTCCTCCCGATCCTCGTCGCGGCTAAAATTTGTTCGGTGTTTGTCTAATTTCTCAAACTGACAGGGTTTACAGGAGAAAGGTACCTAATTTTGTGCGATTGATGCAAATAAATCGGAATATGTCCGACTTCATAAATCCGTGCGGTAAACCGCATGAAAGGACGCCATGTCATTAGTTGGTGCACATGAAGTCACCGTGCGTAGCCTTTCGGACCAAAACCAGTCGACTCAGCACGCAAAAGACTACAACATATGGGCCAATTGCGGTCAACCGTGCTTTCATAAGAACGAAATGGCCGCTTTTAGTGACATTTTGCATACAAATCCCCATCCAGTAGGGCGCAGTCACCCAGTTTCATTGGAAGTGGCGAGTTCTATTGGGAATAAAGGAGGACGGGCGCGTCTCAGCTTCTTCGGACAAAGGCCATTCGACTCAGCACCCTGAACGGATGAAAATTTGATTTTAGGCTTCCCCTTTAATACCAGTTATTTTCTTACCATTCGTGGCCGTACACGTCCCAGCATATAACACGAACAACAGCAGCTGAATCAGAAAAATTGCCGACGTGTCGAAACGCCATCGTTGTTGGCCACTAGTCACATTTAGCATTCTGACTTTTCCACTTCACCACCAATACTTCGTACCCTGAAGTGGATCTAGTTCTAGCTCTCAGCAAGGCTGCCTATGAGTCAATGGACTAGAACATGTTCGATTTGGTGGACGGATCCAAAACTACCTGATACGATATACACTGTTTCTTGCACTACATAGCCCCTACTGTTGGCGACAACCACCTCCGTGGTTTGGAAAAGAAAAAGATTTTGCCGGATCAGATTTTACTCAAAGGCTGACCAAATAGCTGTGTCACTAGTAACTGTTGTTGGTCTTGGCCCTGTCAGTGTCAGGCCTTCTCCTCTAGCCTACTCTGTAGAGACTGTACTCTCTATCGTTCACGATGAGAAAATGCTCACTCGTCTTGCCAAACAACCCACACGAAGTGGAACATTTATTTTTGTTGTGTCTGAACGTGGTCTACGTGACAGTACAAACAGCTAAAGCAGAACTTGCAGTCCACTGTTTGAGAGTTGCGTGTTGTTGGCCCCTCTCAGTCTCACTCAGTCTCCAATGTTGCATGCAGTCACGCATTCAACAGAACAGTAGCCTAGCCTGTGTACTGGTGTGGACTTGGTGCCGGTGGTAGTTGTGGCCTAGACTAGACTGCATGCAGTTCTGGAGTAGATCATAGAGATACGGGCCACAGCTGCTTGTGAGTCCTCAACACATCAGGAGCAATCTGTGACGCGCATATCCCGTTCCTTTGATCCTCTGTTTTAGTCCATCGGCCAAATCTCAGAAAAGCCCTCTTTCGGAGAAGGTGGTGCACTGAAGCTCCAAGTAAACGCCCTTTGGCACACTAGCTCATGAGACCCCATAGAATACGAATCCGATAGTTGGACGTTGCCAATCCAGTCCAGGATAGTCGAACTGGGTCGAATACCTTCTTCCGTTTTTCGTAATTTCGTCCACCATTACATCTTTCTCATCGACTTTTTTTGGCGTGGCGAATGTTCTTGACCCGCTGAGCAAAATCTGCGCACGCTCGAACACTTGAAATGCCTGCATGTTGACGGTTCGCAAGATTCTAGCGAGCTTGGTGGAATCTATTATTTATTTGGACATTTTGGGAAATCTGAATTAGAACGGTAGAATTATATAGAAGCTCATTCGGAGAAGACGGCGTGTCGCCGCTGTCGGATTGTCGATACTGTGTTTCAGACGTATTTGCTTGAACGTGCTATTGAGGATGGACAGAAGATGAAGTGACGGCTTTCTTGAACACCGACGTTTTGTCTACATTGTAGGTGAAACATCTCATCTGGCGTCTAGAACGCAATTATTATGAGTTGTGAGTGCCAGCTGTACACCATTCGTCAGCTGGGAATTTGCATCGAAGCTCTTGATAGCCACTGTGACATATTCCACCAGCATTGAGTTAGTGCTTATACTCACATTTCCATTCACACCGTATTCCCACACTTACATCATCTACACTTGCATTGTGTTACTTATCACCTATGCTCTCCCCCCTATATATACCATGCTATCTACTCCCATTGAGTATCTATTACTCAGCTCAAGAAGCTGTTAAATGGTGTCAGAAGTAGGATTCGAACCCACGCCTACATAAGTAGAAATGTGAGTATATGCACTAACTCAATGCTGGTGGAATATGTCACCTCTTTCCTTTCCCTAATGATTAGTAGTGTTACATGGTGTCAGACGTCGGATGCTGCAGATTCTGCAAATTCAAGAACCATGGACCAGCTCAAGCCGCCAGAACAGCTCCTGATCAACAGTCCCACCAAGGCGGACGCGTGGAGGCGGTTCAAACAGGCGTTTGAATTTTATTCAATTGCCTCTGGACTCAAGGACAAGGATGGCGCTATCCAAGCCGCGGTATTCCTCCATATCATAGGAGAAGATAGTCAGAAAGTGTACCAAGCATTGCAGTTTGACACAGAGGAGGACAAGAAGGACATCGACAAGCTGAAGGAGAAATTCGAAGAGTTCTGCGTCCCGAAAGCAAATGCAACAATGGAACGATACTTATTGTTCACCCGGAAACAGCAAGAAAATGAAGACATTGACTCGTATACCATGGAGCTCCGTAGAATAGCGGAGAGGTGCGAGTTTCCAGGTACGAAGGACAGCATCTTACGGGATTGCATCATTCTGGGTGTGCGGGATGACGGACTCCGCAAGGAACTTCTTCGACGAGACGAGAGTCTAGAGAAAGTGCTGTCCTCCTGCAGATGCAGAAAAGCTGCTCAACGACATATTATTATTATACATTTGACCCACGAAGCGGTTGGTTTAGAGACAGACAAACGTGACATTGACGCTGAATGGTCACAGAAGAAAATACAAGCTAGACCTTCAGTGAAATCCTGCGGATACTGTGGGGGAACACATCTTCCAAGGCAGTGTCCGGCGTACGGTAAAACATGCACAAAGTGTAGCAAGGTCGGTCACTTTGCTAAGGTGTGCAGAAAACAGCCAAAATTACCAGCAGTCACAGCAATGGAGCAGACAGCAGTACAAGCGGAAGACGTTCAGACCCGGTCGTTTGGAACGATCCTGGTCAGTGAACTATCAGCAGACAGATGGAAGGAGACCATTCTCCTCGATCAAAGACCAACGTTGTTCAAGCTAGTCACCGGTGCAGTGGCATCCGTATTGCCATTTTCAGTCTTCAGGAGCATACGGGCAGACCAGCAGCTTGACACAACTACTACCATTCTCTCTGGTTTTGATCAGAGCACGGTTCGACCAGAGGGAACGGCCACTATCAAGACAACTTACCAAGACAAATGCATACCAGTTACCTATTATGTCAGCCGGAAAGTAACCTGCCCGATTCTTGGGCAGAAAGAATGCGAAGCTCTACACCTCGTTCAACGCATATTCAAATCAAGCTCGAAAGCTGTGAGAAAGTCATCGAGCAATACCAGGACGTAGAGACCGTAGTTGGAGAGTTTGAAGTGAGGTACCCTGTAAAATGATTCCTAGTTGATTTTGGCGCGTTTGTTCGGTCACGTGATTCCTGCCGATTCCCATTCCAGAATGGTTGTCATTAATTTATATTCTGAAAATGCCCAACCAAACGCAACCTACCAGGTAAGTGTCGAGCAGAAGGTGTACTGGCAGTTTATGCCTGTCTTATTAGTCTAGACATACTGATATGGTATGTTTACGGTATCCAAAACAGCTCTTCCCAGCTGTGCGTCGACCACGGTGTGGGAGAGTGAGCAAGCCTGGTCAGCTGCTCCCATCAAATAAGGGAAGTACAAGCGCAGTATACGTGTATATTGAGCAATTATTTCAATAGCGGAACTTGCCATGTACATGTACATGTACATATCCGCTGTCTGAGAATTTAAAATAAGTCCATGACAGAAGACAGTCTCAGTTATAGCAGGAATAACGTCGTCTCCTGTGAGTGCATCCATTGCCTTTGACTCTAGGGCTCTGAATCCGACACTGTGAACACTTTATTTCAGCTGACCGGACTGCATGGCCATGAGGCATGACTCTGCCCCGCTGTACATGGCACTGCACACTGTACATACATGTACATGTATATGATCACAGTCTACCCAATGCTGTAGACGGCTAGCTGATTCAGCCATAAACTAAAGGCCTCATCACCGACATCAGTACAGCTACGAGGGTATGTGAGCCGACAAAGCAGGGCTCCATTTGAGCCATTCTGACTGCACCGATAGTTATTCATATACAATGTATTCTGAATAACAATCCATTTGACTCATTTTGAGATGTCCTGTCTTCCCCTGATTGCTCGCGTATGTCGTTATGTAAAAAGGTATGCAAACAATACTGCAATGGCAATGATCTAGACAACAGACTGCTGCCTGCCACTCTATTAGTACTTTACACTACAGTCATGTCATGTACAAGTAGATGTAATAAATTATGTGAATGCCTGCCGGCAAAGGACGGAAGCCATGGAGACACATGTGCCCTACAGCAGGATGCTGTTCTCTGTAATGACTACCGGTGCGTGTACATGCACATAATGTACATCTATGTGGTCTGTAGTCAGGTACGATGCCAAGAAATACATCCGGTCATCGTCCATATCATGTCAATACACTGACTCAGGCCCGCACCTCAGCCTCTCACTCTCACTTTCAGGCTAGTCTTGCCTGTGAGCAGGCATCCCCTTCATTTGCACGAGCCTGCCAGCGTACGTGTATATTCTCGGAAGTGAAACACAATCGGAAAAAAGTTACTCGTTTAAAAAAAAGGAAACAATGGAGATAATTATTATAATGTGGCCACAGAAACCTGGCCTGGGGTTTGTCTCAAGTATGACAGTATTCGGTTCCCCGACTCACCCACAGGCTCTACGGAACGATACAGTTCCGTCGAAGCGGCAGGAGGGACAATTGTGGTGGTGATGGAAGCTCTCTGCTCGACCCGGATGCTTGTTGACCCATTGCGGAGACAGCGATACAGCACTGACCAGCCAGGCTCAAATTACTAACACAGTAAACCCAGTATTACTAATACACACAGTCGTCTAAGCATTTTTTGGCGTTTGAAAATGTGTATTTTACTGATGCATTATTTCCTGCTTTCTTCTCTAGTTTTGTATTGCATTTTAATGCATTGGACTCAGATGGCGAGCCAAGGAAAATATTAACTAAATGGAAGAATAAAAGAGGAACACGGTGGGGCACAAGTTATCTCCTTGTTTCCATATACACAAGAGAGAGTTTGGAAGCTTTGTCACAACTCCGAGTTTCACGTATCTCTACGATCATCAGGCAACTGATGGATCCAAAACGGGCAGCCAGAACATAAGGGGGAGCAAGGTGGGAAATTCCGAGGGGTGTCATAGGCGACGCGTATCATAGCGCAAGAGTCAGGTGCAGGCGTGAAGTTGCCAAGTCTTCAGACTTGGGGCTATGCAGCAGTAGTTCCGGCATGAATGATATAGAATAGAGCTATATTAATCCATTGTGGGTGTTGTGAACCCTCTGGTTCTCTAAAGTGTCAGGAACGAACGACCCCACACGGCACGAGGACAACTATTTATTCTCAACAGTATATTTCACTTCCATCGATTAACAACAATGAATGAAAGAATGAATGTACAACTGAAAGAATGAATAACTAACACTAAAACCACCAGGTAGTTATAGCGTGAAAATGACAGCGTATATGAGAAAAGCATTCACATACAGCATACAACTACAGCGCACACAGCAAACCGCACATAGCGCATGTAGCGTATACGTTGTAAACATCAGCGGTACCGCGGTGTCGGGATACAACTGCATTGACACGAACACAATGTCACAAGCGAGAAGGCCTTTCACTCTCCAGAACTTGGGGTTTCACAACATTCTCCCCACCAAAGGGCTTCTCACCGCCGTACTACAACTCACGAGTCAAAAGCGACCAGGGCTCTGACTACACGCCCAGAACGAGTCATCCGCTGCTGTGGGGGTGGCCAAGGTGGAATATTACCAGTGCTCACCATTTCTGCCAACTGAGCAACGGTCTGCGGACTTGCGCACTTCAGATGAAGCTCTAACGTTGGCTTCACGAGAGCACATACCAGAATGACTGCGGAGCTACCCAGGATCGTGATGGCGAACTTATCCATCCGCTGTTTGGTTGATTCCGCACTGAACTGCTTCACCTCAACATTCTCAACTCCAACGTGCTCTGCATCGATTGCGGACACCAATGCTGCAGTCACAGATGACGCCTTGGCACCCGAGTCCAGCAACACGCCAAGCCTGCCGCTGTGGGATGTCACACACAACACAGTCACTGGGTCACTGCCTCGTGGGGCGGACGCTGGACCAGATAACATACATCCGATCCCCGTGTTCCACACAGTCTCGCCGTTGATCTCTTCCGTGCTAACCAGTATCACCCTTCTCAATTCCTTAGCTTCTACTCCTTTCGCCTCTACGTCTTGCGCCTCTACGTCTTGCGCCTCTACGTCTTGCGTCTCTTCGTCTTGCGCCTCTACGTCTTGCGCCTCTACGTCTTGCGCCTCTACTTCTTGCGCCTCTACCTCTTTCGCCTCTAACTCTTGCGCCTCTCCGTCTTGCGCCTCTCCGTCTTGCGCCTCTACGTCTTGCGCCTCTACGTCTTGCGCTTCTACGTCGTTCGGCCGAGACTCCAGCTGCTTCTGAGCGTCTCCGACCGATGTCGCCATGCACTGTACCAACGCAGTGGGCCTTGGATCTGATCCTCCCACTGGCTTCAAATACTCCTCTGACCGCTGCTTGTCTGTAAGCAAACTCTTCCACGCCTTATCCGGCGTCCTTTCGCGTGAGGCAAGCAAATCTTGCTTTGCTCCCTCATATTTACTGCTGGCGATGCGCTCGTTAATCTTCTTGAGCTTTTCGTTAAACTCTGTGCGGAGTGCACCCTCTTGCCGTCTAGCACTGCGCTCTTCAAACTCCTCGCTCTGTCGGAGCCTCTTCACCACATATTCTCTCAACCTATCGCCTTCAAATCCATACCGAATTCGGTTAGCGATAAAGCTGGCTTCAATGATCCATAGTTCCTGTGCCATGCTCGCTTCGTATCCTGGCGTGGTCGCCAAATGTTTGTGAACCCTCTGGTTCTCTAAAGTGTCAGGAACGAACGACCCTTCGCTGGTCACCGCAAGTCACCTCTATCGTCCTACGCACGGCTATGAAGCTGCGGATCCTCCGCCAGATCCGGCACTGCCTAACAGTGCGGCAGGCGATGCTGTATTACTCTGCCCTTGTCATACCGGATATTCTATATGCGTCGAATGCGTTTCTCCCAGGACTGTCCGCTGAGCAGCGGAACACAGTAGCCAAACTGGATAAACGTTGCATCCTTTGCGTGGCCGATGAGCACCCATTGGCCCACACTCTTCCCCTGTACACCAGGCTGGGTGTCTGCCCAGTGCTGGAACGAGGGGAATGCAAGCTCCGACTCCTGACATTTAGAATCCGTTCTGGAATCGTCAGTGAGCTGTTGTCGTCCCGAATTGTATTGCAAGGCCCGCCGACAGGCATGACCACTCGAGGTCAATTGGGACGCAACCTTCCCCTCCCCCTGGCCCACAGTGCTTCTGGCGCATGCCGACCGCTTCTAGCCAGCTGCCGACTCTGGAATGGCCTGCCCGACTGTATGAAGTCCATAGTATCTGTCCGTGAATTCAAACGCATGCTACGCGTATTCTAGTTCGGTTAAATGTAATGGCTTTCGTAACCTGCTGATGAGACTCGATAGAATCATGCTACGATGACCCGACTTGTAAATTTGAGATCCATTTTTTCTGCTCGTCTTGACCCTGCCTCCCCTCATTGCTACTTCCGTTTTCGTATTTTTATTTTCATTTATTTTCTCTTCATTTCTGACTCTTAACTGGTTGTCATCGCTTTCATAATATTGGGCAGAACTGCCCGTTTGCCATGCGATGTAAAATAAATAAACAACAACAACAACAACCCCACACGGCACGAGGACAACTATTTATTCTCAAGGTTCAAAAAGAACGAAACAGCATGCTGTCCGCAGATTGAGTATTTCGCTCCTGCTCTTGTAGCAGTTGAGCACTCTTGCGTGGGGTAGTGCCTTTGCAGTTTGCGTTATGCAGAGCTCACTGACTTGTCAGTTTGAGCACTCTGGCAAGGTACGTTCGGGCCTGATTGGAAATTTTTATTTCCATTGCTATCAGGTTCGGCCTCATTTCCTCTGTGCTGCGCTGATGAGTTCAAAAAGAACGAAACAGCATGCTGTCCGCAGATTGAGTATTTCGCTCCTGCTCTTGTAGCGGTTGAGCACTCTTGCGTGGGGTAGTGCCTTTGCTGTTTGCGTTATGCAGAGCTCACTGACTTGTCAGTTTGAGCACTCTGGCAAGGTACGTTCGGGCCTGATTGGAAATTTTTATTTCCATTGCTATCAGGTTCGGCCTCATTTCCTCTGTGCTGCGCTGATGAGTTCAAAAAGAATGAAACAGCATGCTGTCCGCAGATTGAGTATTTCGCTCCTGCTCTTGTAGCAGTTGAGCACTCTTGCGTGGGGTAGTGCCTTTGCTGTTTGCGTTATGCAGAGCTCACTGACTTGTCAGTTTGAGCACTCTGGCAAGGTACGTTCGGGCCTGATTGGAAATTTTTATTTCCATTGCTATCAGGTTCGGCCTCATTTCCTCTGTGCTGCGCTGATGAGTTCAAAAAGAACGAAACAGCATGCTGTCCGCAGATTGAGTATTTCGCTCCTGCTCTTGTAGCAGTTGAGCACT
This sequence comes from Sycon ciliatum, assembly GCF_964019385.1. NCBI lineage: Eukaryota > Metazoa > Porifera > Calcarea > Leucosolenida > Sycettidae > Sycon > Sycon ciliatum. The sequence goes on from NC_088643.1 coordinate 96,755,064, forward strand.
CTTGCGTGGGGCAGTGCCTTTGCTGTTTGCGTTATGCAGAGCTCACTGACTTGTCAGTTTGAGCACTCTGGCAAGGTACGTTCGGGCCTGATTGGAAATTTTTATTTCCATTGCTATCAGGTTCGGCCTCATTTCCTCTGTGCTGCGCTGATGAGTTCAAAAAGAACGAAACAGCATGCTGTCCGCAGATTGAGTATTTCGCTCCTGCTCTTGTAGCAGTTGAGCACTCTTGCGTGGGGTAGTGCCTTTGCTGTTTGCGTTATGCAGAGCTCACTGACTTGTCAGTTTGAGCACTCTGGCAAGGTACGTTCGGGCCTGATTGGAAATTTTTATTTCCATTGCTATCAGGTTCGGCCTCATTTCCTCTGTGCTGCGCTGATGAGTTCAAAAAGAACGAAACAGCATGCTGTCCGCAGATTGAGTATTTCGCTCCTGCTCTTGTAGCAGTTGAGCACTCTTGCGTGGAGTAGTGCCTTTGCTGTTTGCGTTATGCAGAGCTCACTGACTTGTCAGTTTGAGCACTCTGGCAAGGTACGTTCGGGCCTGATTGGAAATTTTTATTTCCATTGCTATCAGGTTCGGCCTCATTTCCTCTGTGCTGCGCTGATGAGTTCAAAAAGAACGAAACAGCATGCTGTCCGCAGATTGAGTATTCTCAACAGTATATTTCACTTCCATCGATTAACAACAATGAATGAAAGAATGAATGTACAACTGAAAGAATGAATAACTAACACTAAAACCACCAGGTAGTAATAGCGTAAAAATGACAGCGTATATGAGAAAAGCATACACATACAACATACAACTACAGCGCACACAGCAAACCGCACATAGCGCATGTAGCCTATACGTTGTAAACATCAGCGGTACGGCGGAGTCGTGCATTGACACGAACACAATGTCACAAGCGAGAAGGCCTTTCACTCTCGAGAACTTGGGGTTTCACAACAGTGGGTATTTTGCCAGCTTTTGACATTGGGCCACCCTTTGTTAATTCATTGTTTAACGTCCTTTTATTCGCGAAAAGGTACGCGGGAGGGCGAAAAAAAAACAAAAGCCCATTCCAAAAACTGGAAACCCCAATCAAACATTTTGACCAGTAAAGCATGTGATATATACAATATTTCTGGGTCTAACGGCACTTGCAGGCATAGAACAACACTCTTTGATGGTACATTGGAGCACATGCCTGATGAATCCAACAAAACAGGTACATAGCATGGAGTTAGCATGTCATGAATTCATTACATCTGGATTTTTACTAGGACACACACCGTACGATATTTAAAAGCCAACAAAAAAGAAAAAGAACACAAGACAAAGGCATGCCCGGGAGGCAAGATTATAAGTTTAAGGTCATGATCGGCACACTGTGAAACTACACAATCATGTATTTACAACTTCGCATATTATTGGTACTACTACTTTCTTGTTTTTTTTTCCGGTCGGAGGCAAAAGTGTACGCGGGCGCGGACGTTAAACAACGAAAAAAGAAAGGGTGGCCTTGTCTAGAAAAACGGAGAAAAAGAGTCATACAAATACCGGTAACCTACGAGGAGATACATGTACATGTACTTCGAAGTACATGTACACCAATTTAAAGAATGCTATGAATAAAATAATCTGAGCACTGAGTGTGTGTGTGTGTGTGTATGTGTATGTGTGTGTGTGTGTGCGTGCGTGCGTGCGTGCGTGCGTGCGTGCGTGTGTGTGTGTGTGTGTGTGTGTGTGTCCTGTGTTCACTGGGGACGGTTGTGCTTTTTTGAGCTCCTGCCTACTGAAAGTCCTCGACCTTTGTCAACTTCACGGAGGCCTGAGGTGGCCCTCTTTGGGCCGCCTCTAGGCCAGGGAAAGCGCATGACGGAGGGAAGCATACAGCTGAGATACGGGACGGCAATAGACCAATCCCCTTATTATTGTCTGGGTTCGAGCAAGGGGGCAACTCCGCAGTCGCGTGGGATCCTGCTGCACACACGCGACCAACCTCACCGCGGCTGTGCGTGACATCTGGCATGCGAAGTGCAGAGCACACGAGATCTACATGCAGTGCAAGCCTGTCTACAAAAAAATGCCACAAGCTGCAAGGACTTTTGATTTGAGCTGTTTTGTTTTTGTTTAGACGTCTTCCTTTTACGACTTCAGGATGCCTTCTCAGAACATTGCTGCGTTCCTCACTGTCAGAACAGGAGGACGAAGGAAACAAATCATTTCACTCCTTTCCTCGTGTGGAGCCACAGCGGCCTGGAGCAAGGGGATCCAGGCTATTCCCCGTGAGGAAGGACGTAGTTTTAGGGTCACTCTGAATATTTGAGTTGCAGCGATCATTTCGATCCCGAAATCGAAATCGTTTTGCCCAGCTCTACAAGGACAGGATGAGTCCAGGAAACCAAACAGCTGTCCTACGGTACCAGGTTTGCTTTTCGCAAGAGAGTGGAGTCTGGACGCCCTGCTCCCCATGATCGCAAAACAGTATTTGCTGAGCCTAGTGCAGCTCGGTCATGGAAGTGCAGCGTCTGCATCACGAGCTCCCCATGCTCGCAAACCAGTATTTTGCTGAGAGGCAACGGCACTTTGAGTTGGAAAGGAACCTGGCTTAGTGCAGTTTGGTCCTGTAATGGAAGTGCAGCATCTGCATCAGGATTTGGCAGCAAGTAGAGCTCGTGTACAGAGTCTCGTGGAGCAGTTGGACGATGTGAGGACTGGGGTGAAGAAAGCCGAAAAACAGCTTACGTACAATAACATAAAGAAAGACTCTGAGCCGCTCCAGTTTCTGACTGGTTTGCCTTCAGGTGTTTGGACCGCTCTGTGGGACTTCTTTGAGCCTAGCCGAGAAAATGTACTGCGCCGCGCCAGATCTGCGAAGACGGAAGCTGAGGGACGGCGGATACAGTTGGAGGTGGCCGTAAATCGCCAATGAGCATGTAATGGAGGATCAGCTGCTACTGGCATTGATGTGTCTAAGCCTGGGCCGAATGGAACAGAAGCTGGCATGCGTGGCACAAGTTAACCAGCCGTTTCACGGTATATAGCTAGCTGAGCTGGAAAGATGTCTTGTTCCTCCGTTTGGGCATGATCCCCATCTGGGTGAGCTGGCGAGATGTTCAGTCATCAATGCCATGTACCGCAAGACATTCTGCAATGGGGATGAAACAGTTCTATTTTGCCATGCACTTAGGGTTCTCGCACCGGCACGGCACAACAAGACCTAACAGATCCTTGCGCTCTTATTTTCTCCCATGGTAACATTGCCGGTCACAACACCCGGTAGCCAGTCGCAGATGCAACCAAATCAACCAGGTTCTTTTTTTCCAATACTGAAACCAAAGGTATACCAATATTTGCATCGAATGCAGTGATGATTTCAATACCGTTCACTAGTACTATGCATTACCAGACTGGCATATAATCATGATAATATTATCCATTTCGCAATCACTGTCATTGCTTTCTTAGATCTCCAATCATCAATATCGGACCATAAACCGTCTACTAGTATCATCTTATATTCCTGCTACTATCCTCCTGTAACGATGAGCTTGAAGAAACGAAACAGCTGTCTAGAGGCGTAAATAATATCTGTCAACGGAAGTGTCCTTGCTGTGCTGGTGTGTTTATGCTTCGTGCATTAGTTCGGCCAAGAGCGCATGGTGGTGGCGGGTTGAGGATGTAGTACAGCGGAGTATGACCGAAAGCTCCGTCACGATGTATTTTATTAGGAAGGTATAGAAACGGAAAAAAACCCCTGTATCTTCATCTTGGGCGTAAACAGCCCGTCTCACATTTAATATACTAGAAAATAGTTCACTCTGAACATGCAGTCTTCCTAAGAGAGAGGGGGGGGGGGTATATTCATAGGTTCGAAAGAACCGCACACACACTTTGCTGCAGACAGCGGCAAGCTTTCGCCCTCGTGCTTCGATGAGGGAGCACCACTGCGCTACGCTTGCGATTAACAGCAAGCTTCAACTTTTCAAAGGTACGACTCATCACTGGCTCTGGGGTAATGTTCCTGGAACAAATGCCCCATTGCCGACTGAGGGCCAGGAGCACGCAATCTGCCTTCCTGGGCGAGAAGTGTTCCAGCATAAGAAGCAGCACGAATACATGCTGACAAAGACCACCATCACCACCAGCCGGCACACAGCACACTGTTCTTCAAAAACCATCCACTCCATCCCCACCATCCACTCCATCCATGTGTTTGCACTGTCCTCCTCTAGCTCTTCACGCTCAACAAATACCACGCACTGCTCATGGTTTTTTTTTTGCTTCCTCTGGGTTGGCTAGCCCTTCGACTTGACAAAACAGCGATCACCACTGCACTGCTATCGTCACCTCATAGCAGTCGCTTCCACCAGTGGCTTTTCCTGTCTTTGCAAGGTGTCCAAGGATGGCTGCTGTTGTCACTACAGGCAAATCAGAAGTACTTTAGTGGCTGATGTCCAACCAGATCGTTCAGTGGAAAATCGATTTTTCCACTTCAGGGCTGCTGATCGCGATCGCGACTTGGTGACTTGGCAGCACCACAGTTACCTTCATAGAAGATGGCTCTGGAGAGGAAAAGGCAGACCAGAAAAAGGTTACTATTGTCTTCAGCACCGATCTCAAGGAGAAAGAAATACGGTCTGCTAAAGCCTAGGCACAAAATAAATCTCAAAACACGACTCACGATTCGAATATTTCAACAACAAAAAAACTCACCTCTGGAGTAACTCCTGTTCGTGGCCCGAGATCGTTCCCTCCCGCGCCTTGAAAAAATCCTACAGCTGCATCACAGTCCATGTCTTTCTCAGAGACTCTGCTCCTACCAGCAGGAGGTTCAGCACCGCTCGAAGCCATCGCAAACTACTTGAACTAAGCAGAAGACATTCCAAAACAAACCTGAAACACACTGTCAAAGATGCTGTCACGTTCAAAAACTAGCTCGATCGCGAGTGAGGTTGCCCCCGTGCTCGAACCCAGTATAATAAGGGGATCGGTCTATTTGGTGCCGTCACTTTTAGTTGTACCCGACGTCGCCGCTCGCGGAGGTTTGACAAGCCCCCGAGCGGATTTCCACAACATCGCGCGATGAAATCTGTCAGAGAGAAGAGAGGGAGATGGAGACGTTGCCTGCTGTGTTTGGGCTCATGGAACGTGAGATCCTTGGTGGAGCGGGACGGCGACATCGACACTGCTTGTGTTTCTGGACGCGTCGTGGAAGACAAAAAAATTCACCGAGTTATTTCTGAACTGAAAAGGCTGAAAGTGGCGGAGGCAGGCCTGCAGGAAACCCACTGGTTTGGACAAAATATCTACGCTGTCAACGGATTTACTGTGATCTGTTCGGGCCGCCCCACTCCTGGCGAAGAGGATAATCGACGTCGAGCTAGGTGAGGGAGTTGCTCTTGTTTTGAATCGTGATACAACTTCGGCGTGGAGGGCTGGCGGCTGCGTATGGAACGCGGTGATCGTGAGTTCTCGGATTGTGAGTGTACGTTTGAAGTACTGTGCAGCTGATGGACCGGATGTTTGGCTCACTCTGGTCAGCGTTTATGCTCCAACGTTTGCTGCGTCGCGGGCATGCAAGGAACTATTTTATGACGATCTACAACGCACTCTGTACGATGTACCCCAGACTGACCATTGTGTAGTGCTTGGCGATTTCAATGCTCGAGTTGGATCTAGTGAGCAGGGTGATGAGTGGTCCACTGTACGTGGTCCGCATGGATTTGGTGCACTGAACTCTTCAGGAGCTGACCTGCTATCATTTGCTGCATTCAATCAGTTGAGTATTTGTAACACCTGGTTCCCCAAGCGAGACCTCTTCAAGCGGACTTGGCAGCACCCAGGCACTTTGAACTGGCACTGTATCGACTACATTCTAGTGCGCCAGGAGGACCGCCGTTGGTGTATGGACACTGCGGTCGCGCGCAGTGCTGAGTGTGGAAGTGACCACCAACTCCTCTGTTTAACTTTTGCACTCCCGTGTGGACGATTAGTTCGGGAGCGCGACCGGGCAAATGTGCGACGCCGCCGTTATGATGTTGCCCAGCTGCGGGTGCGCACCTCGGACCCGGACTCACCTTCGCCTGCAGAAAGGTACCAAGCTACCATTGCAACCGAGCTTGTAGATACATGGCAAGAACAGCACGACATAGATCAGAAATGGTCCAACGTCAAGGCGGCTATCGACAAGTCTGCTGCGTCTGTCTTGGGCTTCTCCCAGCGTCGCCAACCAGACTGGTTTCGGGAGGCAGAGTCAGCCATCCAGCCATTGCTAGATGAACGGAATCGGTGCTATACCGACTGGCTATGTAGTGGCCAGAGCCGCGACTGCTCGCACTACACAGCGTTTAAGGTGGCTAGATCCAGGGCGCGTGCTTCCATATCCTCGGCTAGGGTAGACTGGATAAAGGCAAAGGCACAGGCGGCCACAGAGTCGAGATTCAATGGAGCGGTCGTATGGAAGTGCATCCATGACCTCCAGTCTTGTACCCGGGGCCTCGCCCCTGTGCGCACTTCCGCCGTGCTGGATGAGAACGGTAACATCTGTAGTTCACCAGAGGAGCAGAGCCACCGGTGGGGAAGACACTTTGACGGTGTTCTCAACGTGGCAAGTGCATGGAATCGCAATGCCCTGGACGACATCCCACAGCGACAGGAGGCTGATCATCTTGCTGAGGCGCCGACTCTCCGTGAAGTCAGCCGCGCTATCTCCCGCCTACAGAACGGCAAGTCCGCTGGAGCCTCTGGCATCCTCCCTGAGATGCTGAAGAGGGGTGGCCCTGACCTCACCGCCAAGCTTGTGGAGCTGTTTGGCGATGTGTGGCGTGCTGGGGTGGTCCCGCAGGAGTGGGTGGACGCCACGTTGGTCCCCATCCCAAAGAAAGGGGATTTATCTCGCTGTGATAATTGGCGGGGTATCTCACTGCTGGATGTTGTGGGCAAGGTTCTGGCGAGCGTCATCCAGACTCGTCTCCAGTCCGTGGCTGCAGATTTTCTCCCAGAGTCTCAGTGTGGCTTCAGGCGTGGCCGATCTTGTACAGATATGGTTTTCAGTGTTCGGCAGTTCCTCGAGAAGACCATTGAGCACGACTGCAAAGGCTTCTTTGTATTTATAGACCTCAAGAAAGCCTATGATTCCGTGCCTCGGGATTGCCTGTGGGAAGTCTTATCCCGAGCGAGTATCCCTGCTCCCATTCTTGCCGTGATCCGTTCCTTTCACACTGACATGTCGGCGGTGGTTCGGGTAGAGAACACGACAACTGACCCTATCCGCGTCACGAATGGTCTCCGTCAGGGGTGCACCATGGCACCTGTGCTGTTTAACATCTTCATGTGGGCGGTGGTGACTGTGTGGCAGCGACGAGTCCGAGATGTACCCGGTGTTGGTTTTGAGTTCCGGCATTGTGATGGTGACAATAACCTTTACCGCAAGCCTACCAGGACGGATCCGGTTGCCATTGCCACTGAGTCACAGTTTGCAGACGACTCAGCACTTTTCGCGATGACTCGTGCAGGGGCGGAGACGGCACTTGCAGTGTTTGACACGACCGCAGCTGAGTTTGGGCTTAAAGTTAGCGCTACCAAGACACAGTTCTTGGTTGCAGGTAGGGATGTTTCGCCTGGGGACTGCGCTCCAATCGAGCTAGCTGGCACGGTCATCGAGTGTGTTTCGGAGTTCCGGCATCTGGGATCTCTCATTCATCGCGGTGGCCGGTCGACACAGGACATCACTGCTCGGATTGCGCATGCCTCTCGTGCTTGTGGCGCCTTGCAAGGAACCATCTTCAGCAATCCTGACCTTGATTTGCATATCAAGAGGTGTGTGTTTAATGCATGTGTGCTGTCGCTCCTCCTCTATGGGTCAGAGTGTTGGACACCATTGCAACACGATCTCAGACGTTTGTCAGTCTTTCATATGCGGTGCATCCGTTCCATCCTGGGTGTGTCCCGCAGAGATTGCTGGAATAATCACACGACCGACGCCCAACTGTTGGAGATGTGGGGTGACTCTGATACCATCTGCGTGAAGGTCGCACAGCGTCGCCTAGAGTGGCTGGGCCATGTTGCTCGAATGGACAGTAGCCGGATGCCGAGACAGATCCTGTTTGGCTCACTTCTCACACGTCGCCCAGCACATGGCCCTCGCAAGCGCTGGAAGGATTGCGTTGTCTCCGACTTAAGAGTTCGTGGCCTCACCAAGGAATGGTACCCTATCGCCTGTGAGTCCCGTGCTGACTGGCGGACTATGTACGCCGAGCCTGTGGAGAATGTGCCTCAGCCTGACCCAGTGGTATGTGCGGATTGCAATCGGTCATTCTCGCGCCCTGGAGATCCTGCTCGCCACAAATGTGTGGTTGAGCGGGCAAAGCCGATTGCTGAGCAGCGAGGGGCTTTCCACTGTGGAGATTGTGGGCGTTGGTTTCGCAGCAAGGGTGGTCTAGCTGTTCACCGCTGTTCCGCACCTCAGCCTCAGCCTCCCGAGCCCCGGCAAGTCTATGTGCAGGATGCCTGCTGTGCTGCGCACTGTGCTGTGTGTGCCCGCTGCTTTCGGTCTGTGCAAGGCCGCGGTCGTCACCGGTGCTCGAGGACTGGCCCGCGCCCGACTGCCCAGCAGCGTAATTCGTTCAGCCATGTATGCGTGTGTTCTCGCCGGTTCCGTTTGCCCCACCATCTCCGGCGTCATCAGGCTGCGTGCTCCATCTTCCTCTCTGATGCCCCTCCGGGGCCCACGTGACCCCTGTGGCAGTGGCTCTACAGGACAGGACAGGTGTGTGTGTGTGTGTGTGTGTGTGTGTGACTCATACTTCAAACACAAAAGGCAAGGTAGGTAGGTCTCAAGGTTCCAAGGTTTTCTTGTGACGATCATCAGTTGGAAAATACATCACAATAGAGAATACAAAAAAGGAAACATGCTCATACATGTACTTTTTTTTTTTATTTATTATTATTATTTCACAATCACGATGACATAGTGCCAATAAGCATGTGATGCGGGCGATTTTAACCAGCCATGGTGGGGACAACTGAGAAAAAGAAGGAGAAGAAAAAGAGAAAAGAAAACAAAACAAAAGGAGTACTATAGGAACCTGGAGAGAGCAGTATGAAGATTAGGCTAGCAATGGAAAACAACGAATTCAATTCAATTCAACTTAGGCGCGGGCAGAATGGAACAAAATGCAGCGAAGGTGTCACGAGACTTTACCTCCTGCGGAAGCCGAGACCAATGAGAATAGGACTTGAACAGAGGGGATTTTAAAAGGATCGATGACCTGGCAAGTGGGAAATGGAGAGAACATCTAGTACGCGAGCTATTATTGAACCAGCTTAAATGCGCAAGTGCATGAGGAGGAGCAAGTTGAAGCTTAATACGGTGAATGAATTTGCATGCCGAGTGGGGAAAGCGTTCTGAGAGAGGGGAAGAGGAAGCCAAAATGTATAGCGTCTGAGAGGAGGTCAGAGGGGGCATGCGAAATATTAATCGAAGTAATTTACGGTGGGTGACTTCTAACCGATGCATAAGAGCGGAGGATAGACCGGAGGACCAAACGAGAGAGCAGTAATCAAACAAAGGAAGAACATAAGAGTGATAAATTTGTATTCGACAACCATGGTGTAGATGGGAGATGTGAGGAGAAATGCAGCCTATCGCGGAGCAAACTCGCTTTTCAATATAGGTTACGTGCGAATCCCAGGACAAGTGTTCATCAAGAAATATACCAAGGTGTTTGTGATTTTTAACAATGTTGATAGCAATGGGATCATCAGGGAAAGTAAAAAGCCGAGTCGTAAGGAGGGTGAGGTCACTGGAGGGTCGTGGGGGATACAAAGGATTGCCGTTTTCGACACATTGGGGCGGAGTTTCCACTTCGACATCCAGCGCACAACTTGATTAATGTGATACTGTAGCGATTCGCAGGCTTGCAATAAGCCTGGCTCGGTTATATGGAGCGCTGTATCGTCCGCGTAGAGTGAGGTATGATCCAAACCTGCCAAATCATTAACGTATACGATGAACAATAGAGGCCCCAAGATAGAGCCCTGGGGCACTCCAGAGTGGACTGTTAGAGGGGCGGACAGGGCATGTCCAATTCGGACACTCTGTCGACGTTCAGTGAGATAGCTGGTGAGCCACTGCAGACACGTCCCGGCTACGCCAAACGCTGCTAACTTATGGAGGAGACCCCTTGTCCATACAGTGTCAAATGCTTTGCTGAGGTCGAAAAAACATAGGAGGCTAAATTGCTTCTGATCCTTGCATTCATATAGCTTCTGCACAAGCCTCAGCAACTGCCAGGCGGTCGAATCGCCTCGCCGAAATCCAGACTGTGACGGGTCAAGGACCGGGTTCACATGTTGGTATAAGTGGCCAAATGCCACACGTTCACAGAGCTTTGAAATGGTGGAAAGGAGTGAAATCGGCCGGTAATTGGATGCAGACAGTTTACTGCCTTTATACTTGAAGTAAATGCAGAGAAGGTGAAACATTTTTTTAAAGTTCAATATTTATAAGCGTGTTTCCTAAGACGCCCTCGTGAAGTCAGCGCTGAATCCAAACAATACGAAACTAATCTGCAGTCTCTTGGGATCTGGAAATTACATTGAGAACCGTATTAATGTCAATAACCGAGCGTTTGGCACTATCCTGGAAGAGACACACTTTAAGTGTGACTTTAGTATCTAGAATCATTACGTATACCACACTTATCCTTCTGTTTCTATTATACAACTGTGGTCTGTGGTCTGTGGACCTTGACAACAGCACTGGGCAACAGGCTTGACACGTGGCATCGCCGGAAACTACGATCCATCCTTGGCGTACTGTATCCACAAAACAATATGGAATAAAAACTAATACAAGCTGTCAAACTAATGACCTATTACCACTATTTCCACTATCACCATAACATGCAGAGAAAGGCGCTTGTTATGGTTCGGTCATGTAATCAGAGAAGGCATTGACTCAACATTCTACAAAGCTCTAAGACTAACAATCGACAGCAAAGACATGAAGAAGCACATGCTAAAAATATCTGCGCTTACTCACTGATCTTTTTGGTAAATAATATTCTGTACGAGAAGGGTTTGCTCCCCACATTGGAGCTCGCGCTACGCCGCCGACTTGACTTGACAATTCTTTGTTGCCATCTTCAATAGGTCCGTCAAATAGTAGTAATAGGTTTTTCATTGACCCGACGAGACCACACGACGCCTGCAGACAACAGCACGAACAGTTCACCAGCCACACTCCACGAAAGCAAGTAGTTTTACTCCTGTCAAGTCTTGTTTCGTTCCATAAAGATGACGGGGATCTCATCAGAGGAGAAGCAGTTGTTGAGTGAAGGGGTTAAGCTAAAATAGAGAGATACCGGCGCAAGGTGTAAACACTCAACTAACTCATATATGTGACAAATCAACACCAAAAGGAATAGTGCAGAATGGAGGTGTTATGAACCCTACCAGACATAACTATCATAAGTGCTAAATCAATCACAATGAGAAGGAGAGGTACACAGCAATAGGTTGCGCTAGTTTACACGTCACAAGAGTACTGAGGTGGTGACAAAGATAGGTGAAAAGTAGACGCCAAGAGAAAGCCAACAAATCATCACGGACATCTAACGTCACATCTGAACATTGTTGCTAACTGCACAAGACAAATACTTCACGAACCTCAATGATTGAAATTCAGCCAACGGTAGGTGGAAGGAAGGCTGCTGGGTGAATAGAGAGAATAGCAACTAAATAGAGCGTTTGTCAGTTGGCAACCCCCCTTTTAGAAACAAGACTTGACAGGAGTAATACTACTTGCTTTCGTGGAGTGTGGCTGGTGAACTGTTCGTGCTGTTGTCTGCAAGCGTCGTGTGGTCTCTTCGGGTCAAATGAAAAACCTATTACTTTACTTGACACTTGACTGAATCACGATTGCCTATCTAGAGCACACGAGAAGTACATCAAACCTTCGACTCGGCAAACCTGCAAGAAAGCACCACTCCCTGCTCAATACACAGTTTTTCGGGGAATTCACCCCTCATCGGTTGAGCTTGAGTAGGTTGAGGAAGATTGTGCCTGAAGAGCACCACTTATATAGTGCTCTCCAGGCACAAACATCACCAGGGATACAAACTTATAGAGACGGAGCAAACACTTTTCAAACAAACCATGGCCGAAGTCGCAACCACTATTTTATACTGTTGTGCCCAGCGCGGGCTTGCGACTAGCTGGTTTGGAGGTGACACTGACAGCGTTGTGAATGACTTACGGTCCTCGACGTCTGTTCTCACCGTCCAGGAGCGACACTTTTTGTTGTATTGCAAGGCCCACCGACAGGCATGACCACTCGAGGTCAGTTGGGACGCAGCCTTCCCCTCCCCCTGGCCCACAGTGCTTCTGGCGCATGCCGACCGCTTCTAGCCAGCTGCCGACTCTGGAATGGCCTGCCCGACTGTATGAAGTCCATAGTATCTGTCCGTGAATTCAAACGCATGCTATGCGTATTTTACTTCGGTTAAATGTAATGGCTTTCGTAACCTGCTGATGAGGCTCAAATGTTCAAAAAAAGGCAAAACACGACGCCATGTTTTTTGCACCGTAGCTCGTACAGTGCAACAGCCATGAGGCACGGCACAAACTACAGTACGGATCCACTATGGTGTTTCCCCAACGGCGTAGGTTCGTGGGAAAAGGTAGCACGTCCAGGGTTCTGGTTGACGCGGGAAGAAATTTCAAATCCTTACCAGTACCACCGTACAACCGAACAAAAGGGATTTGTATGTATGTTTTTATTTGAATTCTCAAGTACACACGGGCTACAAGCCCAATTACATGGAAGCGAATGTGATAATGAGGTTAATTAAGAAAGGGTGGAGGAAGGAGGAGGACGGTAGCAAAGCAAAAGGGAGGACAATTCAGGAGCAAAATTAACAATTGCACAAATATGAGAGTACCTGAGACTGACGGTACCTGTGGAGCGATAAAATGCTAAATCAAACAGAAGAAAGAAAATCACAAGCCAATATACGCTAAAATGCGCTTGGGTTTTAATAAAGGGGGAAAACTGGAGCTCAAGAAAATTTTAACACACAAAGTCATAATAACAATTTAACTGGATGAAGAGTAGCATAAGCAAACATTTCCTGACAACGCGAGGGACTGTAACTACAGCCACGGCAGAAGCTGCTGTAGCAGCAGCAGCAGCAGCCGCAACAACAACATCAACAGCAGCAGCGCCGTGCAGACTGCTCCAAGGAGTATGGGCCCTTCCACGACAGGTCCTGCCACATCACCGATGTCCATTCCAACCACTTGCCTTGCACCTGAAGAGTCTTCAGCCTCAAAATCTGCTCCTGCGCGTTGATCTCCTCAACTGTTTGAAGGAGATCCTTCCTCGGGGGTTTGGAATGCTCCTTCGGAGCACGAGCACCCAACCCTGCACGATGACTTGACGATGACGGTGGACGGAGAGTCCCTGAACCTACTGATGCCTCTGCACACTCCAGCTCTATTGGCGCCGCATACCGCTTTGTCAGCTTCGCATTCTTACTCCGACGCAGAGTGTACAGCGCTCTCATGCGCGCGTCCCCACTCGATCGAAGAATGTGCCATTTGATGGACTGGCACTTTTTCAACACCGTAGGAAGGTAGTGGAGGCGTAAGCCGAAGAGAGAGAGAGAGAGAGAGAGAGAGAGAGAGAGAGAGAGAAAGAGAGAGAGAGAGAGAGAGAGAGAGAGAGAGGGAGAAAGAGAGAGAGAGAGAGAGAGAGAGAGAGAGAGAGACAGAGACAGAGAGAGAAAGACAGAGACAGAGACATACAGAGAGAGAGAGAGAGAGAGAGAGAGAGAGAGAGAGAGAGAGAGAGAGAGAGAGAGAGAGAGAGAGAGAGAGAGAGAGAGAGAGAGAGAGAGAGAGAGAGACAGACAGAGAGAGAGAGAGAGACAGAGACAGAGAGAGAGACAGACAGACAGAGAGAGAGACACAGACAGAGACACAGAGAGAGAGAGAGGGACAGAGAGAGAGCGGTATACCTGCGTCTTGAATGCCTGCATTCGGCTGCGAGGGGGTGGATGCAGGAGCAGATCACAGGGCAATGTATTCAACTGGTGGAGCACACAGTAGGGAAATGATCGCTTCAGGACTAACGGGGTAGAGGCTGGCAGGCTGGCGTCCAGTTGAAACTGGTGGCCAGCAGCGCTGGCATGGTCGCTCTGGGTTCGCAGTTTGGCCGACTGCTGACGGCGAGCCGCTGACAGAACCGCGAGAAGTTGAGGTGGGCCCGTAATTACTTGTAGCTTGTATAAACAAGCTAGGGCAGCTACTGTCCGTCTGATTGCCAGACTGGGCAGGATCGCTCCCGGACCAATGATTTCGAGGGCGCTGTGCTGGACTCGGTCCAGTCGGCTGAGGTGGCTGGATGACGCTCCAATCCAGATAAGTGGGGCGTACTCCAGCAGCGGACGAACGAATGCCTTGTACACGGTTATGCGCCCAGCCGGAGGGAGAAGATGAGCAGACCGGCGCAAAAGACCAAGTCGCTACCTTGCCCGGGTTGCAACAGACTGGAGGTGTTCCCCAAAAGACAGCTTCTGGTCAAAGAGGACGCCTAGGAGGGTGATCAAGTTTGCCTCGGGGACTTGTATTCCGCCAAACATGATTGGTGGGAGGTGTAAGTCAGCTCTTCGGAGCGTTGCAGTCACTGCCTGGGACCTTGTGGGCTCAAATGCAATCTTCCATTTCTGGCCCCAGTTATGCAGCCGATCGATTGACAGTTGCAGTGAGTGCGCTGCACCTGCCGCGCTTGCTGGGGTGGCTCAAGACGGAAATGAAGGGCCTCGACTGCGTCGGAAAGGTTAATGTCAGGCGTGTGAGTTAGGATTTCGGGAAACATCTCGTGAGCTGTACCAACAAGGCGAGCAGGTAGTAGCCGTAGCTTTTGGTCGTCGTCGTACCCACTCAACTCGCATGTGTGGACGAAATGCCTCATGTACGTGGTGAAATCTTGGCCTGGCTGATTTCCGAATGTCTCAGGAAACAAGACTGGCTTCGGCAGTGGACGTGCATGTGGCCGTGGTGTGTCTGTGTCCGGCAAGCGAAAACGATGGGACAACCCTCACACAATCCAGCAGGTGCGGAAGTCAGTAGGTGCGCTGTGGCGGAGCCGCCGAAGCCTCACCCTAGCGTCAAAGACCCTGTTTTACAGGTCGATGATCCAGGGTAGGTTGTCGTACGCTTCCAACGCCTTTTATCCGTCACTTCAAATTGGCAACATGGAGCCCCTCACACGTCTAACGAAGTGCGCTATCCGCTGCTTCTTCGGTCTGCCACCGTGGTCGCGCACGAGCCCGATCTTTGCGGTATTGAAGAATGCAATCAGCTGGCGGAGAAGCGCGGCCCCCAGTGTCCACAGCATAATGATGTCATCAATATAATGCTTGTAGAGTACGGGAGCACCAGGCGAGTTTAGCAACAGCGAGGTTTCGAGGTCATGCATGAAAATAATCGCAAACGGTGGCGCTAGGTTGTTACCCATGGCGATGCCTTCCCTCTGGTGGTAGACCTTCTCACCAAATCTGAAATAATTGGATCTTAGAACGAAGGTTAACAGCTCTTCGATCTGCTCCACGCTTAAACCAAATGTGTCAACAGACTCGATGTGCTGCTGCAGGACTCTAGCAACCGCCTCCACCCCTTCAGCGATAGGGATACTTGGGTAAAGAGCGACCACGTCCATTGTAACGATGATCGTCCCCGCTGGGGCTTGTAGATCGGGATACACTTGCCGGATATCTTCCAGCGCTTCCAGCGTGTTTTTCAGATGTGCTGGGACATATCTCAGGCATTGGTTGAGTATGCGCTCCAGGACAATAGAAATATTGGTCACCGGGCTATCAACAGCTGACACAACTGGCCGAAGCAGTACCGTGGCTTTGTGGTCTTTAGGCAGGCCATACATCTCCGGAAACCTGTTGTCGCCAGTGAGTATGGCTTGGTACAGGTTCTTCTCTAGTGTACCACCACAGACGCGTTGAAGGATGGTGCGCGTTTGCTTCTCCCAATCATCGATGGTGACATTGACGGGTGTGAACTTTGTCTCATCTGACCGGATAGTCTCGGCCTTATCAAGGTACGTTGCCATCTTCATCGCCACAAACTTATTGCTCTTGTCGGACCTCTTGACGACCACGGAATCATCGTCGCGGAGGTTTGTAAGCCGCTCGCGGTCTGTTCGAGACATGTTAGGCCGGGGAGCTGACGCTGTTCAGTAGATATTCATGACCTCGCGCTTTAAACTGGCCAAGCCGAATTCTTCTTCCCTCGGCAGCTTCACAAACTATAATACAAAATAGCTTCATACATATATTATATGTATGAAGCTATTTTGTATATAGTTTGTTTTCTGATGATCGCTTAGTGCGTGAAACTCGGAGTAAAAACACTTTCTCTGTCCTCCTATTGTTTGAACCAGCTCTACCACTCGGTATTGAGCACTCTCTTGGACAGCCTGGAACCTCTCTGTTTTATAGTATGTTCCCATTCCGTTTTTGCTTTGGTGCAGCCCTGAGGTTGATTTGCTGATTTATTTCTTCCCTTCCTCTCTCCGTACTTCTGCCCCGCCCCTCTCTCATTCCTTCTGTCGTCCACATGTATCAAAGGAGGCGAAATCGCCTGTTTGTGGTGCGACGTTAAATAAACTTCTACAACAACAACAACAACAACCCTTGTACCGGTGAACTCTCGCGCTATTCAGCAATGCTCATGTCGCAACCAGCTTCAGCGAAGCTACGCTCTATCTTTTCTTGTCTCTTGGATTTCGCTGAACGGCCCATTGTGAAAAAAAATTGTTTTTGTAATTTTTGAATTTTCGAAAAAAATCTGCAAAAATATTTCCCGTGGACTCGATCGATCTAAATCTACAATTACGTAACCTATCGTGCGTAACGCTAGCGACAAACAACTAAATTTGGCAGAGAAATTCCAAATAGGTAACTACTCTACTCTATCTACGGACACAGTGTAGACTCTATGTGTAGACTCTACCCAGCTAGCAGCTAGCAGATATCCTAACAACAGACAGCAGTCAGTATGCGATCATGCACAAAACACGGACACAGAAAATGTTCTGAAAAAATGTTTGGCCACACAGGTTGGCGCCAATGCGTGACCTATGGACTGTGAACAATGCATGCAACAAGAAAACGACGAGCAGAAAGAAACACAATACAGAAAGTAAAAAATCGACGAAGAGAGTGGATGAGGATATGGTAGTTCACTTGCGTGGGCCTCCGTGGTTCTTCGTAGCAGACGATCTCCGAAGGCGTACACACTCCGCCAGCGATGTAGACGTGGACGTTTTCCGCTGCCACCAGTGTTAGCTCCCGGCTAAATGAAGTCCCCTCACACCAGAATACAGGGGTTTTATACTATTGAGTATGGAAAGTATTTCGACAAGAGTGTAGACAGCAAGGAGAATAGGACAACGACAACTCAAGACTCGACAGAACTGGAGACCCACTGGAGCATGCGCTCTTCTATAATATTATGTGAGTGGCTATCATTGCCAAGGGGACGAGCGGGAAATACGAATAGTGAGTATGTACAGGTCGTAGCTTAAAAACACCTATTACAATATCAACAGTAAACTTCGTTAGAGAGAGCTAGAGAGAGAGGGGGGGGGGGAGGGGGGGAGAGCCTAGAATAAAATTTGTTTCTTCTCTTCTGTCTGTTCTAAAACTAAAGTAAAAAAACAGGAAAGACAAGACAGATGTCAAGCGCGCACCAGTAGTAGGTAACGAGCGGGTTCTGTGCCAGGGGGCGCCCTGCCCCAAAAATGGGGTATTATTGAAAATATGTATTACATGTATATACATGTACATGTGGGTTCGAATCTCACTTTTTTTTTAGGGGCGGGGTTTTATGCCCTGCCCTACATCATGTTGCATTATGATGTCTAAAAATATCACCATTTCTAATTTCTATTTTATCTCACTTTTTTCAATTTTATATTACTCAGAACTCATAGTTTTGCAGTATTTTGACTTGTAATTTCAATTTCTCGGATCATTGTTTCCAGCGGGAGATGAGTGGATTGGTTAATTGAAAAACAACAAGTTATTCCGAATTCATCTATTACGAAAATAGCACATTAGAGCTTGCGGTAATGTAGGTTAAAGGGGAAGTCCGGTGAAAAATTTAAATTTCACAGTCCGTAGAGTTCGGGGCGCTGAGTCGAATGGTCTTTGTCCGAGGAGGCTGCGGCCTATGGTTCGTCAGATACGCCCAATCGAACATGTGCGGATTTGAGCGCGCCTCACCCAGATCCAGGTGATGACGTCACAGCGTGCAGCCAGGTGGCCACACCATCTAGATGTGTACAAAAACGGCCATATTCGGAGCGGGTTCGATTGGGGAACCGTTTGTCGCAGCTTCTTCGGACCAAGACCATTCGATTCAGTGTTACAAACACTACGTACCCTGTGATTTTCAGCTCGGTAAACCTCGAGGTTATACCGTATTTTAGCCGTTTCCGAGTTGGACTTTTTCCGTCGACATGCACTGGCCTCTATCTACGTAGCTACGGCTCTAGCAATGCGCTGCGTGCATGCTACCTGTAGTGTAGTCAACAAACTCATCACACACGGAACTACTCCCGCACTGCCATGCTGGGGTAGGTACAACAAGACTCGATCGAGTCACAAGACTCAGAAAACTAGTCAACACACGGACTTGTCATGTACTACACTCGTATCAGTCGTGTAGTCAGAGAACGAGCGTTTCTCCTTGCCGGTGGTGGTTGTGCTTTGAGAAAGAAAATTTTAGTTTTCCGCTCCCGCCTCATTATTAAATATGCTACAGCGATGAGTGCACAACAGTGACAAGTGACAAAACAGCGAACAGCTCCCGGACCTAGAACTTTCAGATCCCGTAGCGTTGCGAGCGAAGAGTCGTGCCCGTAGTTCAAAGAGCCTGCACTTTTCTCCAATTGAGTGTCCGAAATACGCCAAGTTCGCACCAAAACATCACCATGTGGCAGGTTACTAGAGTCTAAGCGAATCGGTATGGAACAACATTAATTTTAGTCTTAGAGCACTCGCATCACTCTTCTCCATTTTGGCGACTCTGCTCTCCAGGAGCTGATAATTATATCAGCTTCGTCTGCAATAGCTGCTGCTTCTTCATCAGTCGGAAACTCAGTAGCGCTCACTCTTGACGGGCCCGCGCGGCCATTTCTTCAGCTGAATACCGAGGTTCTCAGCCCCAGACCGAACTCATGAAGGTCAGCCATGGCTGCATCCTCACCCTCACAAGGAGTTACGTCTTCGGAGTCGCTTGCACCACCTACTATGGGTCGCCAAATCATTTGAAATAGCACTGACACTATTGCTTTCACGCACTCCTTTTAAACTAGCTGCACGCTATGACGTTGCGGAGGGTGTGGCGCGGCCGCATGACGTCATGGCGCAGCCCCCGAAACTCAGTTTTTCAAACGGAAATATCTCGAGAACGCTTTGTCGGGGACATGTGGGACCAACACCATTCGACTCAGCGGCCGAAACTCTACCAACCCTGAAATTTAAATTTTTCACCGGACTTCCCCTTTAACACATTGCACAAGCCACCACTTCACACGTGCTCCAGCGGCTTCCAAAGAGCCCGCAGATCCCACGCTATTCATTGATGCATGTCAAGTAACACGTACATGCACGCTGTGGGGGCATGTAACATGCGTACGCCGGAACTCACCTGAACTCGCCAGCCAACCAGCCATATGCGGCTGCAGCACACATCGGAGCTTGAACCCATAACGCATACACCATACTTCGCGCTGGCCGTATTGCTACTTCATATTTGCTTTGCTTGGGTAGTGAGAAGAACACCGGTTTGTTCCTTTCTCACCCACCCACCTCTTCCCATCTATGAATAATATTGATATCCTTGATTCAACACAGGTATCATAATTCATACAAGACGAAAATAAATAGGAGTGCTGGGCCAGCTATCTCCTCTCATCTGGCAATTATCACGGCCTTCGGCCATCACACTCATACTCCCACACTCCTGCCTCCTAACGGGCATTGCACTTCGTGCGTGGGCCGTCCACACTCCGTCCATTTCATGGGCGCCCATCTCATGGGCTGCACTTTGTGCGTGGACATACATACACACTATCATACAGGCCGCCCACACTCCGCCCAGTTCATGGGTGCCCATTTCATGGGCTGCACCTCGTGTGCGTGGGCCGTCCACACTCCGTCCATTTCATGGGCGCCCATCTCATGGGCTGCACTTTGTGCGTGGACATACATACACACTATCATACAGGCCGTCCACACTCCGCCCAGTTCATGGGTGCCCATTTCATGGGCTGCACCTCTCGCGTGGACTATCCTACATGATTATCACATGCCAGATTCGGTTGCCCAGCACTCCATGAATCCTCCATATGATGTGTGCTCTCCACTGGTCTGCAATAGCGAGTGCATGCGTGTTAACCCTATAAAAATAGGTTCTCGGTAACTTGTCAAGCCATTGTGTGGTTGTCCACCACCACCTCTGCTCAGGATGGAAACCCCTCGGAAGAAACCTCGTCAGTCTTTGGATGTGGTGAGATCATCTGATCTGTTGCAATTCTTTAGTTATTGTCCTGATCAAGAGTTTGCAGATGTACTAAAGTTTTTCTCTCATGTTCTACCGTCGCTGGAGCTGCTTCTTGAAGAGAATATTGAGCAATGGGGTCAGTACAAGTGTTCTTTGGTAGTTCAGGTGGTGATGCAGAAACTGAATCCTGCTACAGGACAAGTGGTTTCCAGCACATTCTTCTTCCGATCGAGTACAACGCTGGTGCTCAACACCACTGAGCTGAGGGACCTTCTCAGTACGATGGTAGCTCAGATCAACGCCCGTCGTGATGATTTCGTTCGTCATGGATCAGGTTGGGTAGTTGAACGGATTTCCTGTTTACACATCGAAATGTCACGCTACTGTGTACTTGGAGGAAGTTCGTACATCCCCTTGCCACCGGAGTTGAAGTCGAAGAAGGCCATTGTTAACGTGCAGAACACTGACAACAAGTGTTTACTGTAAGTATAGCAGTGGGGTTTCAGTGTGGTGATATGGTGTATGGATTGAACTGTATGCCGCCTGTCCATGTCTTATGTCATCCGTACTTTAGATGGTCAATACTGGCTGCTAAATTTTCGGTAGACAAGTCTCATCCATGTCGTCAATCGTCGTACGCAGAACATGTGGATACTGTGGATGTGAGCGGCATCGAGTTTCCAGCAAAACTGGAATACATAGCAGTCATCGAAAGACTGAACGACGGTCTTTACATCAACGTCTTCGGATATGAAGAGAAAGTCATATATCCGTTAAGAATTTCTCAGCAACCGCAGACCGCTATCAATGTTTTGTTCATTCAAGACGAACGCAATAACGTGGATGTCCAGCACTGGGTGTGGAAAAAGTCATTCAGTCGTCTTGTTGCTACCGGAGCACGTCGAGCACATTTCGTTTGCTTCAGCTGTCTCTCAACTCACGTCACGGAGAAGACATTGAACAATCATATGATGTACTGCAGCGAACATCCTGAAGCCACGGTGGAGATGCCAAAGGCTGGCGATAGAGTTATGTTCAAGAATGTGAACAAGCAGCTTCAAGCCCCATTTGTAAGTAGAACACTTGATCAGGGTGAATACACTGTGGTCTGTTTTCTTCTTTCCTGCACATGTTTCTTGACTCTGATTGATCTCCTTTCTGCTGTTTTACTCGGTGTTGTCTCTCAGTGCTGCTATTCCTAATTCTCTATCTGTCTTTTCTGCTGTTTTACTCGGTGTTGTCTCTGCTGCTATTCCTACTTCTCTCTCTCTCTCTCTCAAATGCAGTGATCTATGCCGATTGTGAGGCCTTCATAGAACCTCTGTCCGCTGTCAATAAAATCGGCCATTCGACATTCCAAAAGAACAAGCATGTAGCCTGTTCCTGTTCGTACATTGTAGTATGATCTGATGGCGTCGTCACGAACCGTTTCTTCTACCGTGGAGAAGATTCTATGTTCCGTTTTCTGCTGTCACTTGAGCAAGAGGAGGAGACTATCCGTGATGCGCTTCTAGCATGTAATGCTGGTCAAATGATCATTTCAGAAAGTCAGCAATGCTGGTCAAATGATCATTTCAGAAAGTCAGCAACGTGAGTTTGAAACGGTAGTCTCCTGTTGGATCTGTGGTGAAGCGTTGGGTAGCGATCGTGTACGTGACCACTGTCACATCACCGGTGCTTACCGTGGTGCAGCACACAACCATTGTAACCTGAACATGCGGATTGAGCCATTCAAGATCAAGATTCCTGTGTTCTTTCATAACTTGAAGGGATACGATTCTCATCACATCATATCTGCCATTGGGAGAACGTCCATTGATGAGAATTACGTATGAGAACGAGAAAGGACAAGAACGGGTACGTTACATATGCGTGTGTGTGTGTGTGTGTGTGTGTGTTTGTGTGTTTGTGTGTGTGCGTGTGCGTGGATCATGATGTTTTTCTAAGAAGGAAGATCATTACTATGTTGGTACTCATATTCACGTTTATATGATTGATATTCATCTTTACAGCTGCACCTTAAAACTGTGTCTCCTCTTTTCTTTCTTCTTCTCAGACCAAGCGTCTCGGTGCTATCAATGTGATTCCCATCAACAGTGAAAAATATGTCACATTCGGATGGAGACAGTTCCAGTTCATTGACAGCCTGGTATTCTTGAACACCTCCCTAGACCGGTTGGTTTCGGCTACACCACCAAATGCATTCACCCTTCTATCCGTACGATTTCCAGACGAGGATGAACGCAAACTGTTGACACGAAAGGGTGTCTACCCGTATGAATATATGGGGTCGTACGACCAATTCGAAGAAACGCGTCTACCACCCAAGGATGCATTCCACTCAACGCTAACGGACACGGTGAGTAGTTTGTATGGTACATGATTTGGGATTGGATTTGAAATCATATAATTCTGTATGTTTGTGTGTATGTGTGCGTGTCTAACAGACAGATAGTATATCTTTCTCTCTTTCTTTTCTTCGCATCTTACTAACATAAGTTCTTTGTCCTTTGGTGCACATTTTCTATTCTCTAGGATATAAGTGATGAAGGCTATGCCTATGCACAAACAGTATGGACTGCGTTTGACTGTGAAGATCTAGGTGACTATCACGATCTCTACCTGGAGACCGATGTGCTGCTGTTGGCTGACGTTTTCGAAAACTTCAGAAGAACTGCTCACACAAGCTATGGATTGGATCCTGCCAATTACCTCACCTTACCCGGATTTGCTTGGGATTCGCTGCTCAAAATGACGAAGGTGTCCCTTCATCTCATTTCCGACATGGCAAAAGAGGTGGTATAAGCATGGTGTCCGCTAGACACGCCACTGCCAACAACAGATATCTACCGGAGTACAATCCAGACGAGCCGACAAGCTTCATCCAATATTTAGATGCGAACAATCTATATGGATGGGCCATGTCTCAACCCTTACCCGTGTCGGACTTCTGTTTTGTAGCAGTGACGGACGACCTACTGGAGACGATACTCGACCATCCAATGGACTCCTCGACGGGATACATGGTGGAGTGTGATCTAAGGATTCCAGAGGGTGTGCATGACATGATGAATGAATATCCTTTAGCTCCAGAGCAGATGAAGGTGACACGAGATATGCTTTCTCCATATCAGACACACATGGCAGAGAAACTAAAGGTAAGTCATGGTCTATCTCATAGATAAGCTTGTATTACTCTTTTAACGTTTACGTGTGTATGTATATCTTTACTGTACTCTTGTAGGTGAGCGGTTTGGAAGCAAAGACACTGGTGCCAAATCTACTACCGAAAGAGCGCTATGTGCTGCACTACAGAAACTTGCAGCAGTATGTGTCCTTGGGTGTGGAGATTACAGATGTGCATCGTGTGCTCTCCTTCACACAACACCCATGGATGAAGCCATACATCGACACTAATACTCACCTGAGAAAGCTATCAACTTCTGATTTCGAGAAAGACTTCTATAAGGTGGGTACTCCACATCATGTGTGTGTGTGTGTGTGTGTGTGTGTGTGTGTGCGTGTGTGTGTGTGTGTGTGCGTGTGTGTGTGTGTGTGTGTGTGTGTGTGTACATGTGTGTAGTAGGTAACGAGCGGGTTCTGTGCCAGGGGGCGCCCTGCCCCAAAAATGGGGTATTATTGAAAATATGTATTATATACATGTGGTTACGAATCTCAGTTTTTTTCAGGGGCGGGGTTTTATTCCCTGCCCTACATCATGTTGCATTATGATGTCTAAAAATATCACCATTTCTAAATTCAATTTTATCTCACTTTTTCAATTTTATATTACTCAGAACTCATAGTTTTGCAGTATTTTGACTTATTATTAATGCAGCGAAACCGGTCGGGACATGGACCTACTCCACGCACTCTAAATAGTTCAACAAACTGCCATGCTGCCCTACCGTGA